>NW_028134115.1:0-56749 GCF_964662115.1 Mustela nivalis | reverse complement strand
GTCAGGTTTACGGTGAGGATCAGGTATTGTTTTAATGTCCACATACGGGTCAGCGACAGGGTTATATCGTTGTCAGTGTTAGGGTCATGGTTAGGTTTCGGCTCAGGGCCAGGATCAGGTATAGGGTCAGGGTCTGGTATAGGCAAAGTTCAGAGATAGGGTTATGATCATAGTCAAGTATAGGGTCAAAGTTAAAGTTAAAGTTTAGGGTTAGTGTTAGGGTTAGCGTTTGGTGGACGGTTAGGATTAGAACTTGTTAGGATCAGGGTCCGTGGTAGGGTTAGGGATTAGTGCTAGGGTTGGTTCAGCGATAGGATTCTGGGGAGAGCCCGTGTTAGTGTCAGGGTCAGGGTTGCATTTAGGGTTAGAGATAGGGTCAGGATCACAGTCAGGGTCAGGTTTAGTGTTCAGGTCAGGGTCAGGGTACTGCCAGGGTCAGGGTTAGATTTATGGTCATGGTCTGGGCCAGTGTCAGGTTTACGGTTTGGATCAGGTATTGGTTTAAAGTCCACATACGGGTCGGGGACAGGATTGTGTAGTGGTTAGTGTTAGTGTCATGGTTAGGATAAGGGTCAGGGTCAGGGTCAGGTGAAGGTCAGGGCCAGGGTCAGGTTTAGGGTCAGGCTTTGGTATAGGGTCAATGTTCGGTTCAGTGTCACAGTTAGGTTTGTCGGTAGCGTTTGGGATTGGGGTTAGAGTTAGAAGTAGGGTTATGGTTAGGGTTAGCGTTAGACAGCGTAAGGTCGGGGTTAGGATTTGGTTTAGGGTAGGGGTTAGTGTTAGGGTCAGGGTCAGCGTTACGTTTAGGTTCAGGGTCCGTATTAGGGTCATGGTTAGAGATACATTTAGGTTTAGGGTTAGGGTCAGGCTCACAGTCACGGTCATGGGTAGGGTTAGGGTCAGGGTTATGTCAGCGTCAGGGTTAGGATTAGGGTCATGGTCAGGGTCATGGTTAGTTATGAGTCTTGGTTACAGTAATATCAATGTTAGGTTTAGGTTCAGGGTCCACATCAGGGTCGGTGTCAGGCTTAGGTTTAGGTTTAGGGTTCTGGTCAGGATCACAGATAGGGTCAGGGTCAGGGTCAAGGTTTGGGTTAGGGTTTGGGGCAGGCTCACAGTCAGTGTCAGGGTCAGGATTAGTGGTTACTGTTAGGGTTAGCCCCGCTCCTGGGTCATGGACCCATCCGTTCAGGGTCTCAGGATAAACCCTGGGAATAAGGGTGTAGACCCTCCACCCGATCCCCCTTCACCAGCCTTAAACCGGGGTGTGAACATAACTTGCCCACCAGACATCTAAACCCTCATCAGCCTGATCCTGCTTGTGGCATCTCCACCCACGATGGCATGGCCAGGTCCTCTTTACACACAGACACACGGACACCCAGAGGCACACACACACACACAGAAACGGGGAAGAGACCTAGGGCTACACCCGTGGATCAGAAGGTGTGGGACTCTCTGACTCTGAGCCCCCTGGTGTCACCTTTTGATTTTATTAGCCAAAGGGTCTGAGGCATTGGGGAAACATGATATGACCTGAAGGGAGGCGACGTGTCTGGCGGGCGAGCTCTCTTCTCCCTGCATCCTCTCGGCTTCAGTACAGCAGAAGAACATGTCGCTTCCTTTAGGATGTGCCTAGAAATGAGCTGGGCAGGGGGTTTTTCTCTGTAATGGGTTGCCTGGATACATGGGTTGCAATTCCGTTGGGCTCTGTCGTCAGGGAAGTGAGGTCACCACTGCCTGGGGGCTCCTTACCGAACTTCCTGCTGTACCAGAGCTCCCTGAGCCTCCGGTGCGCAAGCTGCTCAGGCTCACACTCCACTCAATGCAGTGCCCATCCAGTGACCCCCATTCAGACTCCACCCAGCCCTTGGGAGGCCTGGGTGCAGCTGTTGTCCTCGCTGGAGGCAACAGAGCTGGGTTTAGACTAGGTTAGTGTTAGGGTTAGGGTTTAGAAAGACTTAGGGTCAGGGTTAGGTTTAGACGTCGTTGGGGTCAGGGTTAGCGTAAGGCTTAGGGTAGGGGTCAGGGTTAGGGTTAGGTTCATGGTTAGGTTTAGGGTCAGGCTCACAGTAGGGTCACGGTTAGCGTAACGGTCAGAGTCAGGGTCTGGGTCAGTGTTAGGGTGACGGTTAGGTTTAGGGTCAGGTTCAGGGTCATGGTCCGATTTAGGGTCAGGTTCAAGTTTTGGTTTGGGGGCAAGGTTCATGTCAGGGTTAGGGTTAGGTTTGGGACAGGTTTAGTGTCAGGGTTAGGGTCAGGGTCAGGGTTAGGTTCATGGTTATGGTAAGGTCAGCTTTATGTTTAGGATCTGTTTTATGAGTAGGTTCAGAATCAGGGTTAGCTTTAGGGTTACGATTCTGTTCAGGATCTTGGATTGGGTCAGAGTTAGGTGTACATTCAGGGTTAGGGTCAGTGTTAAGGTCAAGGCCAGGGTAAGGTTTAAGGTTAAGGTCTGACATAGGCAAAGTTCAGAGATAGGGGTACGATATGATCAGGGTCAGGTAGAGGGTCAGGATGATTGTTAAAGTGGGGTTAGGGTTAGGGCTAGGTAGGTTGAGGGTTAGGGTTAGACCAGGTTAGGGTCAGTGTCAGTGATAATGTTAGGGGTTAGTTTTAGGGTTAGGTCCAGCATTAGGTTTCGGGTCAGGGCCCGTGTTAGTGTCAGGGTCAGGATTACGTTTAGGGTTAGAGTTAGGGTCAGGCTCACATTCAGTGTCAGGGTTATGGTTAGGGTCATGGTCAGGGTCACTCTTAGGGTCAGGGTTACGTTTCTGGTGTTTGCCTGGGTCAGGGTCAGGGTGAAGTCTAGGGCCAGTGTCAGGTTTACGGTCAGGATCAGGTATTGTTTTAATGTCCACATTCGGGTCAGCGACAGGGTTATATCGTTGTCAGTGTTAGGGTCATGGTTAGGTTTCGGCTCAGGGCCAGGATCAGGTATAGGGTCAGGGTCTGGTATAGGCAAAGTTCAGAGATAGGGTTATGATCATAGTCAAGTATAGGGTCAAAGTTAAAGTTAAAGTTTAGGGTTAGTGTTAGGGTTAGCGTTTGGTGGACGGTTAGGATTAGAACTTGTTAGGATCAGGGTCCGTGGTAGGGTTAGGGATTAGTGCTAGGGTTGGTTCAGCGATAGGATTCTGGGGAGAGCCCGTGTTAGTGTCAGGGTCAGGGTTGCATTTAGGGTTAGAGTTAGGGTCAGGTTCACAGTCAGGGTCAGGTTTAGTGTTCAGGTCAGGGTCAGGGTACTGCCAGGGTCAGGGTTAGATTTAGGGTCATGGTCTGGGTCAGGGTCAGGGTGAAGTCTTGGGCCAGTGTCAGGTTTACGGTCTGGATCAGGTATTGGTTTAAAGTCCACATTCGGATCAGCGACAGGGTTATGTAGTGGTCAGTGTTAGGGTCATGGTTAGGTTTAGGCTCAGGGCCAGGGTCACGTATAGGGTCAGGGTCTGGTATAGGCAAAGTTCAGGGTTAGGGTTATGATTATAGGCAGGTATAGGGTCAGGGTTATTGTTAAAGTTAGGGTTAGTGTTAGGGTTAGCGTTTGGTTGACGTTTAGGGTTAGAGCTTGTTAGGATCAGGGTCTGTGGTAGGGTTAGTGGTTAGTGTTAGGGTTGGGACCAGCGATAGGATTCGGGGGAGGGCCCGTGTTAGTGTCAGGGTCAGGATTACATTTAGGGTTAGTGTTAGGGTCAGACTCACAGTCCGGGTCAGGTTTAGTGTTCAGGTCAGGGTCGGCATCACTGTTAGCGTCAGGGTTAGATTTATGGTCATGGTCTGGGTGAGGGTCATGGTGAAGTTTAGCACCAGTGTCAGGTTTAGGGTCAGGTATAGGTATTGGTTTAAAGTCCACATTCGGGTCAGGGACAGGATTGTGTAGTGGTTAGTGTTAGTGTCATGGTTAGGATAAGGGTCAGGGTCAGGGTCAGGTGAAGGTCAGGGCCAGGGTCAGGTTTAGGGTCAGGCTTTGGTATAGGGTCAATGTTCGGTTCAGTGTCACAGTTAGGTTTGTCGGTAGCATTTGGGATTGGGGTTAGAGTTAGAAGTAGGGTTATGTTTAGGGTTAGCGTTAGACAGCGTAAGGTCGGGGTTAGGATTTGGTTTAGGGTAGGGTTTAGTGTTAGGGTCAGGGTCAGCGTTACGTTTAGGTTCAGGGTCCGTATTAGGGTCATGGTTAGAGATACATTTAGGTTTAGGGTTAGGGTCAGGCTCACAGTCACGGTCATGGGTAGGGTTAGGGTCAGGGTTATGTCAGCGTCAGGGTTAGGATTAGGGTCATGGTCAGGGTCATGGTTAGTTATGAGTCTTGGTTACAGTAATATCAATGTTAGGTTTAGGTTCAGGGTCCACATCAGGGTCAGTGTCAGGCTTAGGTTTAGGTTTAGGGTTCTGGTCAGGATCACAGATAGGGTCAGGGTCAGGGTCAAGGTTTGGTTTAGGGTTTGGGGCAGGCTCACAGTCAGTGTCAGGGTCAGGATTAGTGGTTACTGTTAGGGTTAGCCCCGCTCCTGGGTCATGGACCCATCCGTTCAGGGTCTCAGGATAAACCCTGGGAATAAGGGTGTAGACCCTCCACCCGATCCCCCTTCACCAGCCTTAAACCGGGGTGTGAACATAACTTGCCCACCAGACATCTAAACCCTCATCAGCCTGATCCTGCTTGTGGCATCTCCACCCACGATGGCATGGCCAGGTCCTCTTTACACACAGACACACGGACACCCAGAGGCACACACACACACACAGAAACGGGGAAGAGACCTAGGGCTACACCCGTGGATCAGAAGGTGTGGGACTCTCTGACTCTGAGCCCCCTGGTGTCACCTTTTGATTTTATTAGCCAAAGGGTCTGAGGCATTGGGGAAACATGATATGACCTGAAGGGAGGCGACGTGTCTGGCGGGCGAGCTCTCTTCTCCCTGCATCCTCTCGGCTTCAGTACAGCAGAAGAACATGTCGCTTCCTTTAGGATGTGCCTAGAAATGAGCTGGGCAGGGGGTTTTTCTCTGTAATGGGTTGCCTGGATACATGGGTTGCAATTCCGTTGGGCTCTGTCGTCAGGGAAGTGAGGTCACCACTGCCTGGGGGCTCCTTACCGAACTTCCTGCTGTACCAGAGCTCCCTGAGCCTCCGGTGCGCAAGCTGCTCAGGCTCACACTCCACTCAATGCAGTGCCCATCCAGTGACCCCCATTCAGACTCCACCCAGCCCTTGGGAGGCCTGGGTGCAGCTGTTGTCCTCGCTGGAGGCAACAGAGCTGGGTTTAGACTAGGTTAGTGTTAGGGTTAGGGTTTAGAAAGACTTAGGGTCAGGGTTAGGTTTAGACGTCGTTGGGGTCAGGGTTAGCGTAAGGCTTAGGGTAGGGGTCAGGGTTAGGGTTAGGTTCATGGTTAGGTTTAGGGTCAGGCTCACAGTAGGGTCACGGTTAGCGTAACGGTCAGAGTCAGGGTCTGGGTCAGTGTTAGGGTGACGGTTAGGTTTAGGGTCAGGTTCAGGGTCATGGTCCGATTTAGGGTCAGGTTCAAGTTTTGGTTTGGGGGCAAGGTTCATGTCAGGGTTAGGGTTAGGTTTGGGACAGGTTTAGTGTCAGGGTTAGGGTCAGGGTCAGGGTTAGGTTCATGGTTATGGTAAGGTCAGCTTTATGTTTAGGATCTGTTTTATGAGTAGGTTCAGAATCAGGGTTAGCTTTAGGGTTACGATTCTGTTCAGGATCTTGGATTGGGTCAGAGTTAGGTGTACATTCAGGGTTAGGGTCAGTGTTAAGGTCAAGGCCAGGGTAAGGTTTAAGGTTAAGGTCTGACATAGGCAAAGTTCAGAGATAGGGGTACGATATGATCAGGGTCAGGTAGAGGGTCAGGATGATTGTTAAAGTGGGGTTAGGGTTAGGGCTAGGTAGGTTGAGGGTTAGGGTTAGACCAGGTTAGGGTCAGTGTCAGTGATAATGTTAGGGGTTAGTTTTAGGGTTAGGTCCAGCATTAGGTTTCGGGTCAGGGCCCGTGTTAGTGTCAGGGTCAGGATTACGTTTAGGGTTAGAGTTAGGGTCAGGCTCACATTCAGTGTCAGGGTTATGGTTAGGGTCAGGGTCAGGGTCACTGTTAGGGTCAGGGTTACGTTTCTGGTGTTTGCCTGGGTCAGGGTCAGGGTGAAGTCTAGGGCCAGTGTCAGGTTTACGGTGAGGATCAGGTATTGTTTTAAAGTCCACATGCGGGTCAGCGACAGGGTTATATCGTTGTCAGTGTTAGGGTCATGGTTAGGTTTCGGCTCAGGGCCAGGATCAGGTATAGGGTCAGGGTCTGGTATAGGCAAAGTTCAGAGATAGGGTTATGATCATAGTCAAGTATAGGGTCAAAGTTAAAGTTAAAGTTTAGGGTTAGTGTTAGGGTTAGCGTTTGGTGGACGGTTAGGATTAGAACTTGTTAGGATCAGGGTCCGTGGTAGGGTTAGGGATTAGTGCTAGGGTTGGTTCAGCGATAGGATTCTGGGGAGAGCCCGTGTTAGTGTCAGGGTCAGGGTTGCATTTAGGGTTAGAGTTAGGGTCAGGTTCACAGTCAGGGTCAGGTTTAGTGTTCAGGTCAGGGTCAGGGTACTGCCAGGGTCAGGGTTAGATTTAGGGTCATGGTCTGGGTCAGGGTCAGGGTGAAGTCTTGGGCCAGTGTCAGGTTTACGGTCTGGATCAGGTATTGGTTTAAAGTCCACATTCGGGTCAGCGACAGGGTTATGTAGTGGTCAGTGTTAGGGTCATGGTTAGGTTTAGGCTCAGGGCCAGGGTCACGTATAGGGTCAGGGTCTGGTATAGGCAAAGTTCAGGGTTAGGGTTATGATCATAGGCAGGTATAGGGTCAGGGTTATTGTTAAAGTTAGGGTTAGTGTTAGGGTTAGCGTTTGGTTGACGTTTAGGGTTAGAGCTTGTTAGGATCAGGGTCTGTGGTAGGGTTAGTGGTTAGTGTTAGGGTTGGGACCAGCGATAGGATTCGGGGGAGGGCCCGTGTTAGTGTCAGGGTCAGGATTACATTTAGGGTTAGTGTTAGGGTCAGACTCACAGTCAGGGTCAGGTTTAGTGTTCAGGTCAGGGTCGGCATCACTTTTAGCGTCAGGGTTAGATTTATGGTCATGGTCTGGGTGAGGGTCATGGTGAAGTTTAGCGCCAGTGTCAGGTTTAGGGTCAGGTATAGGTATTGGTTTAAAGTCCACATTCGGGTCAGGGACAGGATTGTGTAGTGGTTAGTGTTAGTGTCATGGTTAGGATAAGGGTCAGGGTCAGGGTCAGGTGAAGGTCAGGGCCAGGGTCAGGTTTAGGGTCAGGCTTTGGTATAGGGTCAATGTTCGGTTCAGTGTCACAGTTAGGTTTGTCGGTAGCGTTTGGGATTGGGGTTAGAGTTAGAAGTAGGGTTATGGTTAGGGTTAGCGTTAGACAGCGTAAGGTCGGGGTTAGGATTTGGTTTAGGGTAGGGGTTAGTGTTAGGGTCAGGGTCAGCGTTACGTTTAGGTTCAGGGTCCGTATTAGGGTCATGCTTAGAGATACATTTAGGTTTAGGGTTAGGGTCAGGCTCACAGTCACGGTCATGGGTAGGGTTAGGGTCAGGGTTATGTCAGCGTCAGGGTTAGGATTAGGGTCATGGTCAGGGTCATGGTTAGTTATGAGTCTTGGTTACAGTAATATCAATGTTAGGTTTAGGTTCAGGGTCCACATCAGGGTCAGTGTCAGGCTTAGGTTTAGGTTGAGGGTTCTGGTCAAAATCACAGATAGGGTCAGGGTCAGGGTCAAGGTTTGGGTTAGGGTTTGGGGCAGGCTCACAGTCAGTGTCAGGGTCAGGATTAGTGGTTACTGTTAGGGTTAGCCCCGCTCCTGGGTCATGGACCCATCCGTTCAGGGTCTCAGGATAAACCCTGGGAATAAGGGTGTAGACCCTCCACCCGATCCCCCTTCACCAGCCTTAAACCGGGGTGTGAACATAACTTGCCCACCAGACATCTAAACCCTCATCAGCCTGATCCTGCTTGTGGCATCTCCACCCACGATGGCATGGCCAGGTCCTCTTTACACACAGACACACGGACACCCAGAGGCACACACACACACACAGAAACGGGGAAGAGACCTAGGGCTACACCCGTGGATCAGAAGGTGTGGGACTCTCTGACTCTGAGCCCCCTGGTGTCACCTTTTGATTTTATTAGCCAAAGGGTCTGAGGCATTGGGGAAACATGATATGACCTGAAGGGAGGCGACGTGTCTGGCGGGCGAGCTCTCTTCTCCCTGCATCCTCTCGGCTTCAGTACAGCAGAAGAACATGTCGCTTCCTTTAGGATGTGCCTAGAAATGAGCTGGGCAGGGGGTTTTTCTCTGTAATGGGTTGCCTGGATACATGGGTTGCAATTCCGTTGGGCTCTGTCGTCAGGGAAGTGAGGTCACCACTGCCTGGGGGCTCCTTACCGAACTTCCTGCTGTACCAGAGCTCCCTGAGCCACCGGTGCGCAAGCTGCTCAGGCTCACACTCCACTCAATGCAGTGCCCATCCAGTGACCCCCATTCAGACTCCACCCAGCCCTTGGGAGGCCTGGGTGCAGCTGTTGTCCTCGCTGGAGGCAACAGAGCTGGGTTTAGACTAGGTTAGTGTTAGGGTTATGGTTTAGAAAGACTTAGGGTCAGGGTTAGGTTTAGACGTCGTTGGGGTCAGGGTTAGCGTAAGGCTTAGGGTAGGGGTCAGGGTTAGGGTTAGGTTCATGGTTAGGTTTAGGGTCAGGCTCACAGTAGGGTCACGGTTAGCGTAACGGTCAGAGTCAGGGTCTGGGTCAGTGTTAGGGTGACGGTTAGGTTTAGGGTCAGGTTCAGGGTCATGGTCCGATTTAGGGTCAGGTTCAAGTTTTGGTTTGGGGGCAAGGTTCATGTCAGGGTTAGGGTTAGGTTTGGGACAGGTTTAGTGTCAGGGTTAGGGTCAGGGTCAGGGTTAGGTTCATGGTTATGGTAAGGTCAGCTTTATGTTTAGGATCTGTTTTATGAGTAGGTTCAGAATCAGGGTTAGGTTTAGGGTTACGATTCTGTTCAGGATCTTGGATTGGGTCAGAGTTAGGTGTACATTCAGGGTTAGGGTCAGTGTTAAGGTCAAGGCCAGGGTAAGGTTTAAGGTTAAGGTCTGACATAGGCAAAGTTCAGAGATAGGGGTACGATATGATCAGGGTCAGGTAGAGGGTCAGGATGATTGTTAAAGTGGGGTTAGGGTTAGGGCTAGGTAGGTTGAGGGTTAGGGTTAGACCAGGTTAGGGTCAGTGTCAGTGATAATGTTAGGGGTTAGTTTTAGGGTTAGGTCCAGCATTAGGTTTCGGGTCAGGGCCCGTGTTAGTGTCAGGGTCAGGATTACGTTTAGGGTTAGAGTTAGGGTCAGGCTCACATTCAGTGTCAGGGTTATGGTTAGGGTCAGGGTCAGTGTCACTGTTAGGGTCAGGGTTACGTTTCTGGTGTTTGCCTGGGTCAGGGTCAGGGTGAAGTCTAGGGCCAGTGTCAGGTTTACGGTCAGGATCAGGTATTGTTTTAAAGTCCACATGCGGGTCAGCGACAGGGTTATATCGTTGTCAGTGTTAGGGTCATGGTTAGGTTTCGGCTCAGGGCCAGGATCAGGTATAGGGTCAGGGTCTGGTATAGGCAAAGTTCAGAGATAGGGTTATGATCATAGTCAAGTATAGGGTCAAAGTTAAAGTTAAAGTTTAGGGTTAGTGTTAGGGTTAGCGTTTGGTGGACGGTTAGGATTAGAACTTGTTAGGATCAGGGTCCGTGGTAGGGTTAGGGATTAGTGCTAGGGTTGGTTCAGCGATAGGATTCTGGGGAGAGCTCGTGTTAGTGTCAGGGTCAGGGTTGCATTTAGGGTTAGAGTTAGGGTCAGGTTCACAGTCAGGGTCAGGTTTAGTGTTCAGGTCAGGGTCAGGGTACTGCCAGGGTCAGGGTTAGATTTAGGGTCATGGTCTGGGTCAGGGTCAGGGTGAAGTCTTGGGCCAGTGTCAGGTTTACGGTCTGGATCAGGTATTGGTTTAAAGTCCACATTCGGGTCAGCGACAGGGTTATGTAGTGGTCAGTGTTAGGGTCATGGTTAGGTTTAGGCTCAGGGCCAGGGTCACGTATAGGGTCAGGGTCTGGTATAGGCAAAGTTCAGGGTTAGGGTTATGATCATAGGCAGGTATAGGGTCAGGGTTATTGTTAAAGTTAGGGTTAGTGTTAGGGTTAGCGTTTGGTTGACGTTTAGGGTTAGAGCTTGTTAGGATCAGGGTCTGTGGTAGGGTTAGTGGTTAGTGTTAGGGTTGGGACCAGCGATAGGATTCGGGGGAGGGCCCGTGTTAGTGTCAGGGTCAGGATTACATTTAGGGTTAGTGTTAGGGTCAGACTCACAGTCAGGGTCAGGTTTAGTGTTCAGGTCAGGTTCGGCATCACTGTTAGCGTCAGGGTTAGATTTATGGTCATGGTCTGGGTGAGGGTCATGGTGAAGTTTAGCGCCAGTGTCAGGTTTAGGGTCAGGTATAGGTATTGGTTTAAAGTCCACATTCGGGTCAAGGACAGGATTGTGTAGTGGTTAGTGTTAGTGTCATGGTTAGGATAAGGGTCAGGGTCAGGGTCAGGTGAAGGTCAGGGCCAGGGTCAGGTTTAGGGTCAGGCTTTGGTATAGGGTCAATGTTCGGTTCAGTGTCACAGTTAGGTTTGTCGGTAGCGTTTGGGATTGGGGTTAGAGTTAGAAGTAGGGTTATGGTTAGGGTTAGCGTTAGACAGCGTAAGGTCGGGGTTAGGATTTGGTTTAGGGTAGGGGTTAGTGTTAGGGTCAGGGTCAGCGTTACGTTTAGGTTCAGGGTCCGTATTAGGGTCATGGTTAGAGATACATTTAGGTTTAGGGTTAGGGTCAGGCTCACAGTCACGGTCATGGGTAGGGTTAGGGTCAGGGTTATGTCAGCGTCAGGGTTAGGATTAGGGTCATGGTCAGGGTCATGGTTAGTTATGAGTCTTGGTTACAGTAATATCAATGTTAGGTTTAGGTTCAGGGTCCACATCAGGGTCAGTGTCAGGCTTAGGTTTAGGTTTAGGGTTCTGGTCAGGATCACAGATAGGGTCAGTGTCAGGGTCAAGGTTTGGGTTAGGGTTTGGGGCAGGCTCACAGTCAGTGTCAGGGTCAGGATTAGTGGTTACTGTTAGGGTTAGCCCCGCTCCTGGGTCATGGACCCATCCGTTCAGGGTCTCAGGATAAACCCTGGGAATAAGGGTGTAGACCCTCCACCCGATCCCCCTTCACCAGCCTTAAACCGGGGTGTGAACATAACTTGCCCACCAGACATCTAAACCCTCATCAGCCTGATCCTGCTTGTGGCATCTCCACCCACGATGGCATGGCCAGGTCCTCTTTACACACAGACACACGGACACCCAGAGGCACACACACACACACAGAAACGGGGAAGAGACCTAGGGCTACACCCGTGGATCAGAAGGTGTGGGACTCTCTGACTCTGAGCCCCCTGGTGTCACCTTTTGATTTTATTAGCCAAAGGGTCTGAGGCATTGGGGAAACATGATATGACCTGAAGGGAGGCGACGTGTCTGGCGGGCGAGCTCTCTTCTCCCTACATCCTCTCGGCTTCAGTACAGCAGAAGAACATGTCGCTTCCTTTAGGATGTGCCTAGAAATGAGCTGGGCAGGGGGTTTTTCTCTGTAATGGGTTGCCTGGATACATGGGTTGCAATTCCGTTGGGCTCTGTCGTCAGGGAAGTGAGGTCACCACTGCCTGGGGGCTCCTTACCGAACTTCCTGCTGTACCAGAGCTCCCTGAGCCTCCGGTGCGCAAGCTGCTCAGGCTCACACTCCACTCAATGCAGTGCCCATCCAGTGACCCCCATTCAGACTCCACCCAGCCCTTGGGAGGCCTGGGTGCAGCTGTTGTCCTCGCTGGAGGCAACAGAGCTGGGTTTAGACTAGGTTAGTGTTAGGGTTAGGGTTTAGAAAGACTTAGGGTCAGGGTTAGGTTTAGACGTCGTTGGGGTCAGGGTTAGCGTAAGGCTTAGGGTAGGGGTCAGGGTTAGGGTTAGGTTCATAGTTAGGTTTAGGGTCAGGCTCACAGTAGGGTCACGGTTAGCGTAACGGTCAGAGTCAGGGTCTGGGTCAGTGTTAGGGTGACGGTTAGGTTTAGGGTCAGGTTCAGGGTCATGGTCCGATTTAGGGTCAGGTTCAAGTTTTGGTTTGGGGGCAAGGTTCATGTCAGGGTTAGGGTTAGGTTTGGGACAGGTTTAGTGTCAGGGTTAGGGTCAGGGTCAGGGTTAGGTTCATGGTTATGGTAAGGTCAGCTTTATGTTTAGGATCTGTTTTATGAGTAGGTTCAGAATCAGGGTTAGCTTTAGGGTTACGATTCTGTTCAGGATCTTGGATTGGGTCAGAGTTAGGTGTACATTCAGGGTTAGGGTCAGTGTTAAGGTCAAGGCCAGGGTAAGGTTTAAGGTTAAGGTCTGACATAGGCAAAGTTCAGAGATAGGGGTACGATATGATCAGGGTCAGGTAGAGGGTCAGGATGATTGTTAAAGTGGGGTTAGGGTTAGGGCTAGGTAGGTTGAGGGTTAGGGTTAGACCAGGTTAGGGTCAGTGTCAGTGATAATGTTAGGGGTTAGTTTTAGGGTTAGGTCCAGCATTAGGTTTCGGGTCAGGGCCCGTGTTAGTGTCAGGGTCAGGATTACGTTTAGGGTTAGAGTTAGGGTCAGGCTCACATTCAGTGTCAGGGTTATGGTTAGGGTCAGGGTCAGGGTCACTGTTAGGGTCAGGGTTACGTTTCTGGTGTTTGCCTGGGTCAGGGTCAGGGTGAAGTCTAGGGCCAGTGTCAGGTTTACGGTCAGGATCAGGTATTGTTTTAAAGTCCACATGCGGGTCAGCGACAGGGTTATATCGTTGTCAGTGTTAGGGTCATGGTTAGGTTTCGGCTCAGGGCCAGGATCAGGTATAGGGGCAGGGTCTGGTATAGGCAAAGTTCAGAGATAGGGTTATGATCATAGTCAAGTATAGGGTCAAAGTTAAAGTTAAAGTTTAGGGTTAGTGTTAGGGTTAGCGTTTGGTGGACGGTTAGGATTAGAACTTGTTAGGATCAGGGTCCGTGGTAGGGTTAGGGATTAGTGCTAGGGTTGGTTCAGCGATAGGATTCTGGGGAGAGCCCGTGTTAGTGTCAGGGTCAGGGTTGCATTTAGGGTTAGAGTTAGGGTCAGGTTCACAGTCAGGGTCAGGTTTAGTGTTCAGGTCAGGGTCAGGGTACTGCCAGGGTCAGGGTTAGATTTATGGTCATGGTCTGGGTCAGGGTCAGGGTGAAGTCTTGGGCCAGTGTCAGGTTTACGGTCTGGATCAGGTATTGGTTTAAAGTCCACATTCGGGTCAGCGACAGCGTTATGTAGTGGTCAGTGTTAGGGTCATGGTTAGGTTTAGGCTCAGGGCCAGGGTCACGTATAGGGTCAGGGTCTGGTATAGGCAAAGTTCAGGGTTAGGGTTATGATCATAGGCAGGTATAGGGTCAGGGTTATTGTTAAAGTTAGGGTTAGTGTTAGGGTTAGCGTTTGGTTGACGTTTAGGGTTAGAGCTTGTTAGGATCAGGGTCTGTGGTAGGGTTAGTGGTTAGTGTTAGGGTTGGGACCAGCGATAGGATTCGGGGGAGGGCCCGTGTTAGTGTCAGGGTCAGCATTACATTTAGGGTTAGTGTTAGGGTCAGACTCACAGTCAGGGTCAGGTTTAGTGTTCAGGTCAGGGTCGGCATCACTGTTAGCGTCAGGGTTAGATTTATGGTCATGGTCTGGGTGAGGGTCATGGTGAAGTTTAGCGCCAGTGTCAGGTTTAGGGTCAGGTATAGGTATTGGTTTAAAGTGCACATTCGTGTCAGGGACAGGATTGTGTAGTGGTTAGTGTTAGTGTCATGGTTAGGATAAGGGTCAGGGTCAGGGTCAGGTGAAGGTCAGGGCCAGGGTCAGGTTTAGGGTCAGGCTTTGGTATAGGGTCAATGTTCGGTTCAGTGTCACAGTTAGGTTTGTCGGTAGCGTTTGGGATTGGGGTTAGAGTTAGAAGTAGGGTTATGGTTAGGGTTAGCGTTAGACAGCGTAAGGTCGGGGTTAGGATTTGGTTTAGGGTAGGGGTTAGTGTTAGGGTCAGGGTCAGCGTTACGTTTAGGTTCAGGGTCCGTATTAGGGTCATGGTTAGAGATACATTTAGGTTTAGGGTTAGGGTCAGGCTCACAGTCACGGTCATGGGTAGGGTTAGGGTCAGGGTTATGTCAGCGTCAGGGTTAGGATTAGGGTCATGGTCAGGGTCATGGTTAGTTATGAGTCTTGGTTACAGTAATATCAATGTTAGGTTTAGGTTCAGGGTCCACATCAGGGTCGGTGTCAGGCTTAGGTTTAGGTTTAGGGTTCTGGTCAGGATCACAGATAGGGTCAGGGTCAGGGTCAAGGTTTGGGTTAGGGTTTGGGGCAGGCTCACAGTCAGTGTCAGGGTCAGGATTAGTGGTTACTGTTAGGGTTAGCCCCGCTCCTGGGTCATGGACCCATCCGTTCAGGGTCTCAGGATAAACCCTGGGAATAAGGGTGTAGACCCTCCACCCAATCCCCCTTCACAAGCCTTAAACCGGGGTGTGAACATAACTTGCCCACCAGACATCTAAACCCTCATCAGCCTGATCCTGCTTGTGGCATCTCCACCCACGATGGCATGGCCAGGTCCTCTTTACACACAGACACACGGACACCCAGAGGCACACACACACACACAGAAACGGGGAAGAGACCTAGGGCTACACCCGTGGATCAGAAGGTGTGGGACTCTCTGACTCTGAGCCCCCTGGTGTCACCTTTTGATTTTATTAGCCAAAGGGTCTGAGGCATTGGGGAAACATGATATGACCTGAAGGGAGGCGACGTGTCTGGCGGGCGAGCTCTCTTCTCCCTGCATCCTCTCGGCTTCAGTACAGCAGAAGAACATGTCGCTTCCTTTAGGATGTGCCTAGAAATGAGCTGGGCAGGGGGTTTTTCTCTGTAATGGGTTGCCTGGATACATGGGTTGCAATTCCGTTGGGCTCTGTCGTCAGGGATGTGAGGTCACCACTGCCTGGGGGCTCCTTACCGAACTTCCTGCTGTACCAGAGCTCCCTGAGCCTCCGGTGCGCAAGCTGCTCAGGCTCACACTCCACTCAATGCAGTGCCCATCCAGTGACCCCCATTCAGACTCCACCCAGCCCTTGGGAGGCCTGGGTGCAGCTGTTGTCCTCGCTGGAGGCAACAGAGCTGGGTTTAGACTAGGTTAGTGTTAGGGTTAGGGTTTAGAAAGACTTAGGGTCAGGGTTAGGTTTAGACGTCGTTGGGGTCAGGGTTAGCGTAAGGCTTAGGGTAGGGGTCAGGGTTAGGGTTAGGTTCATGGTTAGGTTTAGGGTCAGGCTCACAGTAGGGTCACGGTTAGCGTAACGGTCAGAGTCAGGGTCTGGGTCAGTGTTAGGGTGACGGTTAGGTTTAGGGTCAGGTTCAGGGTCATGGTCCGATTTAGGGTCAGGTTCAAGTTTTGGTTTGGGGGCAAGGTTCATGTCAGGGTCAGGGTTAGGTTTGGGACAGGTTTAGTGTCGGGGTTAGGGTCAGGGTCAGGGTTAGGTTCATGGTTATGGTAAGGTCAGCTTTATGTTTAGGATCTGTTTTATGAGTAGGTTCAGAATCAGGGTTAGCTTTAGGGTTATGATTCTGTTCAGGATCTTGGATTGGGTCAGAGTTAGGTGTACATTCAGGGTTAGGGTCAGTGTTAAGGTCAAGGCCAGGGTAAGGTTTAAGGTTAAGGTCTGACATAGGCAAAGTTCAGAGATAGGGGTACGATATGATCAGGGTCAGGTAGAGGGTCAGGATGATTGTTAAAGTGGGGTTAGGGTTAGGGCTAGGTAGGTTGAGGGTTAGGGTTAGACCAGGTTAGGGTCAGTGTCAGTGATAATGTTAGGGGTTAGTTTTAGGGTTAGGTCCAGCATTAGGTTTCGGGTCAGGGCCCGTGTTAGTGTCAGGGTCAGGATTACGTTTAGGGTTAGAGTTAGGGTCAGGCTCAGATTCAGTGTCAGGGTTATGGTTAGGGTCAGGGTCAGGGTCACTGTTAGGGTCAGGGTTACGTTTCTGGTGTTTGCCTGGGTCAGGGTCAGGGTGAAGTCTAGGGCCAGTGTCAGGTTTACGGTCAGGATCAGGTATTGTTTTAAAGTCCACATGCGGGTCAGCGACAGGGTTATATCGTTGTCAGTGTTAGGGTCATGGTTAGGTTTCGGCTCAGGGCCAGGATCAGGTATAGGGTCAGGGTCTGGTATAGGCAAAGTTCAGAGATAGGGTTATGATCATAGTCAAGTATAGGGTCAAAGTTAAAGTTAAAGTTTAGGGTTAGTGTTAGGGTTAGCGTTTGGTGGACGGTTAGGATTAGAACTTGTTAGGATCAGGGTCCGTGGTAGGGTTAGGGATTAGTGCTAGGGTTGGTTCAGCGATAGGATTCTGGGGAGAGCCCGTGTTAGTGTCAGGGTCAGGGTTGCATTTAGGGTTAGAGATAGGGTCAGGATCACAGTCAGGGTCAGGTTTAGTGTTCAGGTCAGGGTCAGGGTACTGCCAGGGTCAGGGTTAGATTTAGGGTCATGGTCTGGGTCAGGGTCAGGGTGAAGTCTTGGGCCAGTGTCAGGTTTACGGTCTGGATCAGGTATTGGTTTAAAGTCCACATTCGGGTCAGCGACAGGGTTATGTAGTGGTCAGTGTTAGGGTCATGGTTAGGTTTAGGCTCAGGGCCAGGGTCACGTATAGGGTCAGGGTCTGGTATAGGCAAAGTTCAGGGTTAGGGTTATGATCATAGGCAGGTATAGGGTCAGGGTTATTGTTAAAGTTAGGGTTAGTGTTAGGGTTAGCGTTTGGTTGACGTTTAGGGTTAGAGCTTGTTAGGATCAGGGTCTGTGGTAGGGTTAGTGGTTAGTGTTAGGGTTGGGACCAGCGATAGGATTCGGGGGAGGGCCCGTGTTAGTGTCAGGGTCAGGATTACATTTAGGGTTAGTGTTAGGGTCAGACTCACAGTCAGGGTCAGGTTTAGTGTTCAGGTCAGGGTCGGCATCACTGTTAGCGTCAGGGTTAGATTTATGGTCATGGTCTGGGTGAGGGTCATGGTGAAGTTTAGCGCCAGTGTCAGGTTAGGGTCAGGTATAGGTATTGGTTTAAAGTCCACATTCGGGTCAGGGACAGGATTGTGTAGTGGTTAGTGTTAGTGTCATGGTTAGGATAAGGGTCAGGGTCAGGGTCAGGTGAAGGTCAGGGCCAGGGTCAGGTTTAGGGTCAGGCTTTGGTATAGGGTCAATGTTCGGTTCAGTGTCACAGTTAGGTTTGTCGGTAGCGTTTGGGATTGGGGTTAGAGTTAGAAGTAGGGTTATGGTTAGGGTTAGCGTTAGACAGCGTAAGGTCGGGGTTAGGATTTGGTTTAGGGTAGGGGTTAGTGTTAGGGTCAGGGTCAGCGTTACGTTTAGGTTCAGGGTCCGTATTAGGGTCATGCTTAGAGATACATTTAGGTTTAGGGTTAGGGTCAGGCTCACAGTCACGGTCATGGGTAGGGTTATGGTCAGGGTTATGTCAGCGTGAGGGTTAGGATTAGGTCATGGTCAGGGTCATGGTTAGTTATGAGTCTTGGTTACAGTAATATCAATGTTAGGTTTAGGTTCAGGGTCCACATCAGGGTCAGTGTCAGGCTTAGGTTTAGGTTGAGGGTTCTGGTCAAAATCACAGATAGGGTCAGGGTCAGGGTCAAGGTTTGGGTTAGGGTTTGGGGCAGGCTCACAGTCAGTGTCAGGGTCAGGATTAGTGGTTACTGTTAGGGTTAGCCCCGCTCCTGGGTCATGGACCCATCCGTTCAGGGTCTCAGGATAAACCCTGGGAATAAGGGTGTAGACCCTCCACCCGATCCCCCTTCACCAGCCTTAAACCGGGGTGTGAACATAACTTGCCCACCAGACATCTAACCCTCAATAGCCTGATCCTGCTTGTGGCATCTCCACCCACGATGGCATGGCCAGGTCCTCTTTACACACAGACACACGGACACCCAGAGGCACACACACACACACAGAAACGGGGAAGAGACCTAGGGCTACACCCGTGGATCAGAAGGTGTGGGACTCTCTGACTCTGAGCCCCCTGGTGTCACCTTTTGATTTTATTAGCCAAAGGGTCTGAGGCATTGGGGAAACATGATATGACCTGAAGGGAGGCGACGTGTCTGGCGGGCGAGCTCTCTTCTCCCTGCATCCTCTCGGCTTCAGTACAGCAGAAGAACATGTCGCTTCCTTTAGGATGTGCCTAGAAATGAGCTGGGCAGGGGGTTTTTCTCTGTAATGGGTTGCCTGGATACATGGGTTGCAATTCCGTTGGGCTCTGTCGTCAGGGAAGTGAGGTCACCACTGCCTGGGGGCTCCTTACCGAACTTCCTGCTGTACCAGAGCTCCCTGAGCCTCCGGTGCGCAAGCTGCTCAGGCTCACACTCCACTCAATGCAGTGCCCATCCAGTGACCCCCATTCAGACTCCACCCAGCCCTTGGGAGGCCTGGGTGCAGCTGTTGTCCTCGCTGGAGGCAACAGAGCTGGGTTTAGACGAGGTTAGTGTTAGGGTTAGGGTTTAGAAAGACTTAGGGTCAGGGTTAGGTTTAGACGTCGTTGGGGTCAGGGTTAGCGTAAGGCTTAGGGTAGGGGTCAGGGTTAGGGTTAGGTTCATGGTTAGGTTTAGGGTCAGGCTCACAGTAGGGTCACGGTTAGCGTAACGGTCAGAGTCAGGGTCTGGGTCAGTGTTAGGGTGACGGTTAGGTTTAGGGTCAGGTTCAGGGTCATGGTCCGATTTAGGGTCAGGTTCAAGTTTTGGTTTGGGGGCAAGGTTCATGTCAGGGTTAGGGTTAGGTTTGGGACAGGTTTAGTGTCAGGGTTAGGGTCAGGGTCAGGGTTAGGTTCATGGTTATGGTAAGGTCAGCTTTATGTTTAGGATCTGTTTTATGAGTAGGTTCAGAATCAGGGTTAGCTTTAGGGTTACGATTCTGTTCAGGATCTTGGATTGGGTCAGAGTTAGGTGTACATTCAGGGTTAGGGTCAGTGTTAAGGTCAAGGCCAGGGTAAGGTTTAAGGTTAAGGTCTGACATAGGCAAAGTTCAGAGATAGGGGTACGATATGATCAGGGTCAGGTAGAGGGTCAGGATGATTGTTAAAGTGGGGTTAGGGTTAGGGCTAGGTAGGTTGAGGGTTAGGGTTAGACCAGGTTAGGGTCAGTGTCAGTGATAATGTTAGGGGTTAGTTTTAGGGTTAGGTCCAGCATTAGGTTTCGGGTCAGGGCCCGTGTTAGTGTCAGGGTCAGGATTACGTTTAGGGTTAGAGTTAGGGTCAGGCTCAGATTCAGTGTCAGGGTTATGGTTAGGGTCAGGGTCAGGGTCACTGTTAGGGTCAGGGTTACGTTTCTGGTGTTTGCCTGGGTCAGGGTCAGGGTGAAGTCTAGGGCCAGTGTCAGGTTTACGGTCAGGATCAGGTATTGTTTTAAAGTCCACATGCGGGTCAGCGACAGGGTTATATCGTTGTCAGTGTTAGGGTCATGGTTAGGTTGCGGCTCAGGGCCAGGATCAGGTATAGGGTCAGGGTCTGGTATAGGCAAAGTTCAGAGATAGGGTTATGATCATAGTCAAGTATAGGGTCAAAGTTAAAGTTAAAGTTTAGGGTTAGTGTTAGGGTTAGCGTTTTGTGGACGGTTAGGATTAGAACTTGTTAGGATCAGGGTCCGTGGTAGGGTTAGGGATTAGTGCTAGGGTTGGTTCAGCGATAGGATTCTGGGGAGAGCCCGTGTTAGTGTCAGGGTCAGGGTTGCATTTAGGGTTAGAGATAGGGTCAGGTTCACAGTCAGGGTCAGGTTTAGTGTTCAGGTCAGGGTCAGGGTACTGCCAGGGTCAGGTTTAGATTTAGGGTCATGGTCTGGGTCAGGGTCAGGGTGAAGTCTTGGGCCAGTGTCAGGTTTACGGTCTGGATCAGGTATTGGTTTAAAGTCCACATTCGGGTCAGCGACAGGGTTATGTAGTGGTCAGTGTTAGGGTCATGGTTAGGTTTAGGCTCAGGGCCAGGGTCACGTATAGGGTCAGGGTCTGGTATAGGCAAAGTTCAGGGTTAGGGTTATGATCATAGGCAGGTATAGGGTCAGGGTTATTGTTAAAGTTAGGGTTAGTGTTAGGGTTAGCGTTTGGTTGACGTTTAGGGTTAGAGCTTGTTAGGATCAGGGTCTGTGGTAGGGTTAGTGGTTAGTGTTAGGGTTGGGACCAGCGATAGGATTCGGGGGAGGGCCCGTGTTAGTGTCAGGGTCAGCATTACATTTAGGGTTAGTGTTAGGGTCAGACTCACAGTCAGGGTCAGGTTTAGTGTTCAGGTCAGGGTCGGCATCACTGTTAGCGTCAGGGTTAGATTTATGGTCATGGTCTGGGTGAGGGTCATGGTGAAGTTTAGCGCCAGTGTCAGGTTTAGGGTCAGGTATAGGTATTGGTTTAAAGTCCACATTCGGGTCAGGGACAGGATTGTGTAGTGGTTAGTGTTAGTGTCATGGTTAGGATAAGGGTCAGGGTCAGGGTCAGGTGAAGGTCAGGGCCAGGGTCAGGTTTAGGGTCAGGCTTTGGTATAGGGTCAATGTTCGGTTCAGTGTCACAGTTAGGTTTGTCGGTAGCGTTTGGGATTGGGGTTAGAGTTAGAAGTAGGGTTATGGTTAGGGTTAGCGTTAGACAGCGTAAGGTCGGGGTTAGGATTTGGTTTAGGGTAGGGGTTAGTGTTAGGGTCAGGGTCAGCGTTACGTTTAGGTTCAGGGTCCGTATTAGGGTCATGCTTAGAGATACATTTAGGTTTAGGGTTAGGGTCAGGCTCACAGTCACGGTCATGGGTAGGGTTAGGGTCAGGGTTATGTCAGCGTCAGGGTTAGGATTAGGGTCATGGTCAGGGTCATGGTTAGTTATGAGTCTTGGTTACAGTAATATCAATGTTAGGTTTAGGTTCAGGGTCCACATCAGGGTCAGTGTCAGGCTTAGGTTTAGGTTTAGGGTTCTGGTCAGGATCACAGATAGGGTCAGGGTCAGGGTCAAGGTTTGGGTTAGGGTTTGGGGCAGGCTCACAGTCAGTGTCAGGGTCAGGATTAGTGGTTACTGTTAGGGTTAGCCCCGCTCCTGGGTCATGGACCCATCCGTTCAGGGTCTCAGGATAAACCCTGGGAATAAGGGTGTAGACCCTCCACCCGATCCCCCTTCACCAGCCTTAAACCGGGGTGTGGACATAACTTGCCCACCAGACATCTAAACCCTCATCAGCCTGATCCTGCTTGTGGCATCTCCACCCACGATGGCATGGCCAGGTCCTCTTTACACACAGACACACGGACACCCAGAGGCACACACACACACACAGAAACGGGGAAGAGACCTAGGGCTACACCCGTGGATCAGAAGGTGTGGGACTCTCTGACTCTGAGCCCCCTGGTGTCACCTTTTGATTTTATTAGCCAAAGGGTCTGAGGCATTGGGGAAACATGATATGACCTGAAGGGAGGCGACGTGTCTGGCGGGCGAGCTCTCTTCTCCCTGCATCCTCTCGGCTTCAGTACAGCAGAAGAACATGTCGCTTCCTTTAGGATGTGCCTAGAAATGAGCTGGGCAGGGGGTTTTTCTCTGTAATGGGTTGCCTGGATACATGGGTTGCAATTCCGTTGGGCTCTGTCGTCAGGGAAGTGAGGTCACCACTGCCTGGGGGCTCCTTACCGAACTTCCTGCTGTACCAGAGCTCCCTGAGCCTCCGGTGCGCAAGCTGCTCAGGCTCACACTCCACTCAATGCAGTGCCCATCCAGTGACCCCCATTCAGACTCCACCCAGCCCTTGGGAGGCCTGGGTGCAGCTGTTGTCCTCGCTGGAGGCAACAGAGCTGGGTTTAGACTAGGTTAGTGTTAGTGTTAGGGTTTAGAAAGACTTAGGGTCAGGGTTAGGTTTAGGCGTCGTTGGGGTCAGGGTTAGCGTAAGGCTTAGGTTAGGGGTCAGGGTTAGGGTTAGGTTCATGGTTAGGTTTAGGGTCAGGCTCACAGTAGGGTCACGGTTAGCGTAACGGTCAGAGTCAGGGTCTGGGTCAGTGTTAGGGTGACGGTTAGGTTTAGGGTCAGGTTCAGGGTCATGGTCCGATTTAGGGTCAGGTTCAAGTTTTGGTTTGGGGGCAAGGTTCATGTCAGGGTCAGGGTTAGGTTTGGGACAGGTTTAGTGTCGGGGTTAGGGTCAGGGTCAGGGTTAGGTTCATGGTTATGGTAAGGTCAGCTTTATGTTTAGGATCTGTTTTATGAGTAGGTTCAGAATCAGGGTTAGCTTTAGGGTTATGATTCTGTTCAGGATCTTGGATTGGGTCAGAGTTAGGTGTACATTCAGGGTTAGGGTCAGTGTTAAGGTCAAGGCCAGGGTAAGGTTTAAGGTTAAGGTCTGACATAGGCAAAGTTCAGAGATAGGGGTACGATATGATCAGGGTCAGGTAGAGGGTCAGGATGATTGTTAAAGTGGGGTTAGGGTTAGGGCTAGGTAGGTTGAGGGTTAGGGTTAGACCAGGTTAGGGTCAGTGTCAGTGATAATGTTAGGGGTTAGTTTTAGGGTTAGGTCCAGCATTAGGTTTCGGGTCAGGGCCCGTGTTAGTGTCAGGGTCAGGATTACGTTTAGGGTTAGAGTTAGGGTCAGGCTCAGATTCAGTGTCAGGGTTATGGTTAGGGTCAGGGTCAGGGTCACTGTTAGGGTCAGGGTTACGTTTCTGGTGTTTGCCTGGGTCAGGGTCACGGTGAAGTCTAGGGCCAGTGTCAGGTTTACGGTCAGGATCAGGTATTGTTTTAAAGTCCACATGCGGGTCAGCGACAGGGTTATATCGTTGTCAGTGTTAGGGTCATGGTTAGGTTTCGGCTCAGGGCCAGGATCAGGTATAGGGTCAGGGTCTGGTATAGGCAAAGTTCAGAGATAGGGTTATGATCATAGTCAAGTATAGGGTCAAAGTTAAAGTTAAAGTTTAGGGTTAGTGTTAGGGTTAGCGTTTGGTGGACGGTTAGGATTAGAACTTGTTAGGATCAGGGTCCGTGGTAGGGTTAGGGATTAGTGCTAG
Source organism: Mustela nivalis (assembly GCF_964662115.1). Classification (NCBI taxonomy): domain Eukaryota; kingdom Metazoa; phylum Chordata; class Mammalia; order Carnivora; family Mustelidae; genus Mustela; species Mustela nivalis. The sequence continues at coordinate 33,608 of NW_028134115.1, read as the reverse complement.
GGTTGGTTCAGCGATAGGATTCTGGGGAGAGCCCGTGTTAGTGTCAGGGTCAGGGTTGCATTTAGGGTTAGAGATAGGGTCAGGATCACAGTCAGGGTCAGGTTTAGTGTTCAGGTCAGGGTCAGGGTACTGCCAGGGTCAGGGTTAGATTTAGGGTCATGGTCTGGGTCAGGGTCAGGGTGAAGTCTTGGGCCAGTGTCAGGTTTACGGTCTGGATCAGGTATTGGTTTAAAGTCCACATTCGGGTCAGCGACAGGGTTATGTAGTGGTCAGTGTTAGGGTCATGGTTAGGTTTAGGCTCAGGGCCAGGGTCACGTATAGGGTCAGGGTCTGGTATAGGCAAAGTTCAGGGTTAGGGTTATGATCATAGGCAGGTATAGGGTCAGGGTTATTGTTAAAGTTAGGGTTAGTGTTAGGGTTAGCGTTTGGTTGACGTTTAGGGTTAGAGCTTGTTAGGATCAGGGTCTGTGGTAGGGTTAGTGGTTAGTGTTAGGGTTGGGACCAGCGATAGGATTCGGGGGAGGGCCCGTGTTAGTGTCAGGGTCAGGATTACATTTAGGGTTAGTGTTAGGGTCAGACTCACAGTCAGGGTCAGGTTTAGTGTTCAGGTCAGGGTCGGCATCACTGTTAGCGTCAGGGTTAGATTTATGGTCATGGTCTGGGTGAGGGTCATGGTGAAGTTTAGCGCCAGTGTCAGGTTAGGGTCAGGTATAGGTATTGGTTTAAAGTCCACATTCGGGTCAGGGACAGGATTGTGTAGTGGTTAGTGTTAGTGTCATGGTTAGGATAAGGGTCAGGGTCAGGGTCAGGTGAAGGTCAGGGCCAGGGTCAGGTTTAGGGTCAGGCTTTGGTATAGGGTCAATGTTCGGTTCAGTGTCACAGTTAGGTTTGTCGGTAGCGTTTGGGATTGGGGTTAGAGTTAGAAGTAGGGTTATGGTTAGGGTTAGCGTTAGACAGCGTAAGGTCGGGGTTAGGATTTGGTTTAGGGTAGGGGTTAGTGTTAGGGTCAGGGTCAGCGTTACGTTTAGGTTCAGGGTCCGTATTAGGGTCATGGTTAGAGATACATTTAGGTTTAGGGTTAGGGTCAGGCTCACAGTCACGGTCATGGGTAGGGTTATGGTCAGGGTTATGTCAGCGTGAGGGTTAGGATTAGGTCATGGTCAGGGTCATGGTTAGTTATGAGTCTTGGTTACAGTAATATCAATGTTAGGTTTAGGTTCAGGGTCCACATCAGGGTCAGTGTCAGGCTTAGGTTTAGGTTGAGGGTTCTGGTCAAAATCACAGATAGGGTCAGGGTCAGGGTCAAGGTTTGGGTTAGGGTTTGGGGCAGGCTCACAGTCAGTGTCAGGGTCAGGATTAGTGGTTACTGTTAGGGTTAGCCCCGCTCCTGGGTCATGGACCCATCCGTTCAGGGTCTCAGGATAAACCCTGGGAATAAGGGTGTAGACCCTCCACCCGATCCCCCTTCACCAGCCTTAAACCGGGGTGTGAACATAACTTGCCCACCAGACATCTAACCCTCAACAGCCTGATCCTGCTTGTGGCATCTCCACCCACGATGGCATGGCCAGGTCCTCTTTACACACAGACACACGGACACCCAGAGGCACACACACACACACAGAAACGGGGAAGAGACCTAGGGCTACACCCGTGGATCAGAAGGTGTGGGACTCTCTGACTCTGAGCCCCCTGGTGTCACCTTTTGATTTTATTAGCCAAAGGGTCTGAGGCATTGGGGAAACATGATATGACCTGAAGGGAGGCGACGTGTCTGGCGGGCGAGCTCTCTTCTCCCTGCATCCTCTCGGCTTCAGTACAGCAGAAGAACATGTCGCTTCCTTTAGGATGTGCCTAGAAATGAGCTGGGCAGGGGGTTTTTCTCTGTAATGGGTTGCCTGGATACATGGGTTGCAATTCCGTTGGGCTCTGTCGTCAGGGAAGTGAGGTCACCACTGCCTGGGGGCTCCTTACCGAACTTCCTGCTGTACCAGAGCTCCCTGAGCCTCCGGTGCGCAAGCTGCTCAGGCTCACACTCCACTCAATGCAGTGCCCATCCAGTGACCCCCATTCAGACTCCACCCAGCCCTTGGGAGGCCTGGGTGCAGCTGTTGTCCTCGCTGGAGGCAACAGAGCTGGGTTTAGACGAGGTTAGTGTTAGGGTTAGGGTTTAGAAAGACTTAGGGTCAGGGTTAGGTTTAGACGTCGTTGGGGTCAGGGTTAGCGTAAGGCTTAGGGTAGGGGTCAGGGTTAGGGTTAGGTTCATGGTTAGGTTTAGGGTCAGGCTCACAGTAGGGTCACGGTTAGCGTAACGGTCAGAGTCAGGGTCTGGGTCAGTGTTAGGGTGACGGTTAGGTTTAGGGTCAGGTTCAGGGTCATGGTCCGATTTAGGGTCAGGTTCAAGTTTTGGTTTGGGGGCAAGGTTCATGTCAGGGTTAGGGTTAGGTTTGGGACAGGTTTAGTGTCAGGGTTAGGGTCAGGGTCAGGGTTAGGTTCATGGTTATGGTAAGGTCAGCTTTATGTTTAGGATCTGTTTTATGAGTAGGTTCAGAATCAGGGTTAGCTTTAGGGTTACGATTCTGTTCAGGATCTTGGATTGGGTCAGAGTTAGGTGTACATTCAGGGTTAGGGTCAGTGTTAAGGTCAAGGCCAGGGTAAGGTTTAAGGTTAAGGTCTGACATAGGCAAAGTTCAGAGATAGGGGTACGATATGATCAGGGTCAGGTAGAGGGTCAGGATGATTGTTAAAGTGGGGTTAGGGTTAGGGCTAGGTAGGTTGAGGGTTAGGGTTAGACCAGGTTAGGGTCAGTGTCAGTGATAATGTTAGGGGTTAGTTTTAGGGTTAGGTCCAGCATTAGGTTTCGGGTCAGGGCCCGTGTTAGTGTCAGGGTCAGGATTACGTTTAGGGTTAGAGTTAGGGTCAGGCTCAGATTCAGTGTCAGGGTTATGGTTAGGGTCAGGGTCAGGGTCACTGTTAGGGTCAGGGTTACGTTTCTGGTGTTTGCCTGGGTCAGGGTCAGGGTGAAGTCTAGGGCCAGTGTCAGGTTTACGGTCAGGATCAGGTATTGTTTTAAAGTCCACATGCGGGTCAGCGACAGGGTTATATCGTTGTCAGTGTTAGGGTCATGGTTAGGTTGCGGCTCAGGGCCAGGATCAGGTATAGGGTCAGGGTCTGGTATAGGCAAAGTTCAGAGATAGGGTTATGATCATAGTCAAGTATAGGGTCAAAGTTAAAGTTAAAGTTTAGGGTTAGTGTTAGGGTTAGCGTTTGGTGGACGGTTAGGATTAGAACTTGTTAGGATCAGGGTCCGTGGTAGGGTTAGGGATTAGTGCTAGGGTTGGTTCAGCGATAGGATTCTGGGGAGAGCCCGTGTTAGTGTCAGGGTCAGGGTTGCATTTAGGGTTAGAGTTAGGGTCAGGTTCACAGTCAGGGTCAGGTTTAGTGTTCAGGTCAGGGTCAGGGTACTGCCAGGGTCAGGGTTAGATTTATGGTCATGGTCTGGGTCAGGGTCAGGGTGAAGTCTTGGGCCAGTGTCAGGTTTACGGTCTGGATCAGGTATTGGTTTAAAGTCCACATTCGGGTCAGCGACAGCGTTATGTAGTGGTCAGTGTTAGGGTCATGGTTAGGTTTAGGCTCAGGGCCAGGGTCACGTATAGGGTCAGGGTCTGGTATAGGCAAAGTTCAGGGTTAGGGTTATGATCATAGGCAGGTATAGGGTCAGGGTTATTGTTAAAGTTAGGGTTAGTGTTAGGGTTAGCGTTTGGTTGACGTTTAGGGTTAGAGCTTGTTAGGATCAGGGTCTGTGGTAGGGTTAGTGGTTAGTGTTAGGGTTGGGACCAGCGATAGGATTCGGGGGAGGGCCCGTGTTAGTGTCAGGGTCAGGATTACATTTAGGGTTAGTGTTAGGGTCAGACTCACAGTCAGGGTCAGGTTTAGTGTTCAGGTCAGGGTCGGCATCACTGTTAGCGTCAGGGTTAGATTTATGGTCATGGTCTGGGTGAGGGTCATGGTGAAGTTTAGCGCCAGTGTCAGGTTTAGGGTCAGGTATAGGTATTGGTTTAAAGTCCACATTCGGGTCAGGGACAGGATTGTGTAGTGGTTAGTGTTAGTGTCATGGTTAGGATAAGGGTCAGGGTCAGGGTCAGGTGAAGGTCAGGGCCAGGGTCAGGTTTAGGGTCAGGCTTTGGTATAGGGTCAATGTTCGGTTCAGTGTCACAGTTAGGTTTGTCGGTAGCGTTTGGGATTGGGGTTAGAGTTAGAAGTAGGGTTATGGTTAGGGTTAGCGTTAGACAGCGTAAGGTCGGGGTTAGGATTTGGTTTAGGGTAGGGGTTAGTGTTAGGGTCAGGGTCAGCGTTACGTTTAGGTTCAGGGTCCGTATTAGGGTCATGGTTAGAGATACATTTAGGTTTAGGGTTAGGGTCAGGCTCACAGTCACGGTCATGGGTAGGGTTAGGGTCAGGGTTATGTCAGCGTCAGGGTTAGGATTAGGGTCATGGTCAGGGTCATGGTTAGTTATGAGTCTTGGTTACAGTAATATCAATGTTAGGTTTAGGTTCAGGGTCCACATCAGGGTCGGTGTCAGGCTTAGGTTTAGGTTTAGGGTTCTGGTCAGGATCACAGATAGGGTCAGGGTCAGGGTCAAGGTTTGGGTTAGGGTTTGGGGCAGGCTCACAGTCAGTGTCAGGGTCAGGATTAGTGGTTACTGTTAGGGTTAGCCCCGCTCCTGGGTCATGGACCCATCCGTTCAGGGTCTCAGGATAAACCCTGGGAATAAGGGTGTAGACCCTCCACCCGATCCCCCTTCACCAGCCTTAAACCGGGGTGTGGACATAACTTGCCCACCAGACATCTAAACCCTCATCAGCCTGATCCTGCTTGTGGCATCTCCACCCACGATGGCATGGCCAGGTCCTCTTTACACACAGACACACGGACACCCAGAGGCACACACACACACACAGAAACGGGGAAGAGACCTAGGGCTACACCCGTGGATCAGAAGGTGTGGGACTCTCTGACTCTGAGCCCCCTGGTGTCACCTTTTGATTTTATTAGCCAAAGGGTCTGAGGCATTGGGGAAACATGATATGACCTGAAGGGAGGCGACGTGTCTGGCGGGCGAGCTCTCTTCTCCCTGCATCCTCTCGGCTTCAGTACAGCAGAAGAACATGTCGCTTCCTTTAGGATGTGCCTAGAAATGAGCTGGGCAGGGGGTTTTTCTCTGTAATGGGTTGCCTGGATACATGGGTTGCAATTCCGTTGGGCTCTGTCGTCAGGGAAGTGAGGTCACCACTGCCTGGGGGCTCCTTACCGAACTTCCTGCTGTACCAGAGCTCCCTGAGCCTCCGGTGCGCAAGCTGCTCAGGCTCACACTCCACTCAATGCAGTGCCCATCCAGTGACCCCCATTCAGACTCCACCCAGCCCTTGGGAGGCCTGGGTGCAGCTGTTGTCCTCGCTGGAGGCAACAGAGCTGGGTTTAGACGAGGTTAGTGTTAGTGTTAGGGTTTAGAAAGACTTAGGGTCAGGGTTAGGTTTAGGCGTCGTTGGGGTCAGGGTTAGCGTAAGGCTTAGGTTAGGGGTCAGGGTTAGGGTTAGGTTCATGGTTAGGTTTAGGGTCAGGCTCACAGTAGGGTCACGGTTAGCGTAACGGTCAGAGTCAGGGTCTGGGTCAGTGTTAGGGTGACGGTTAGGTTTAGGGTCAGGTTCAGGGTCATGGTCCGATTTAGGGTCAGGTTCAAGTTTTGGTTTGGGGGCAAGGTTCATGTCAGGGTCAGGGTTAGGTTTGGGACAGGTTTAGTGTCGGGGTTAGGGTCAGGGTCAGGGTTAGGTTCATGGTTATGGTAAGGTCAGCTTTATGTTTAGGATCTGTTTTATGAGTAGGTTCAGAATCAGGGTTAGCTTTAGGGTTATGATTCTGTTCAGGATCTTGGATTGGGTCAGAGTTAGGTGTACATTCAGGGTTAGGGTCAGTGTTAAGGTCAAGGCCAGGGTAAGGTTTAAGGTTAAGGTCTGACATAGGCAAAGTTCAGAGATAGGGGTACGATATGATCAGGGTCAGGTAGAGGGTCAGGATGATTGTTAAAGTGGGGTTAGGGTTAGGGCTAGGTAGGTTGAGGGTTAGGGTTAGACCAGGTTAGGGTCAGTGTCAGTGATAATGTTAGGGGTTAGTTTTAGGGTTAGGTCCAGCATTAGGTTTCGGGTCAGGGCCCGTGTTAGTGTCAGGGTCAGGATTACGTTTAGGGTTAGAGTTAGGGTCAGGCTCAGATTCAGTGTCAGGGTTATGGTTAGGGTCAGGGTCAGGGTCACTGTTAGGGTCAGGGTTACGTTTCTGGTGTTTGCCTGGGTCAGGGTCAGGGTGAAGTCTAGGGCCAGTGTCAGGTTTACGGTCAGGATCAGGTATTGTTTTAAAGTCCACATGCGGGTCAGCGACAGGGTTATATCGTTGTCAGTGTTAGGGTCATGGTTAGGTTTCGGCTCAGGGCCAGGATCAGGTATAGGGTCAGGGTCTGGTATAGGCAAAGTTCAGAGATAGGGTTATGATCATAGTCAAGTATAGGGTCAAAGTTAAAGTTAAAGTTTAGGGTTAGTGTTAGGGTTAGCGTTTGGTGGACGGTTAGGATTAGAACTTGTTAGGATCAGGGTCCGTGGTAGGGTTAGGGATTAGTGCTAGGGTTGGTTCAGCGATAGGATTCTGGGGAGAGCCCGTGTTAGTGTCAGGGTCAGGGTTGCATTTAGGGTTAGAGATAGGGTCAGGATCACAGTCAGGGTCAGGTTTAGTGTTCAGGTCAGGGTCAGGGTACTGCCAGGGTCAGGGTTAGATTTAGGGTCATGGTCTGGGTCAGGGTCAGGGTGAAGTCTTGGGCCAGTGTCAGGTTTACGGTCTGGATCAGGTATTGGTTTAAAGTCCACATTCGGGTCAGCGACAGGGTTATGTAGTGGTCAGTGTTAGGGTCATGGTTAGGTTTAGGCTCAGGGCCAGGGTCACGTATAGGGTCAGGGTCTGGTATAGGCAAAGTTCAGGGTTAGGGTTATGATCATAGGCAGGTATAGGGTCAGGGTTATTGTTAAAGTTAGGGTTAGTGTTAGGGTTAGCGTTTGGTTGACGTTTAGGGTTAGAGCTTGTTAGGATCAGGGTCTGTGGTAGGGTTAGTGGTTAGTGTTAGGGTTGGGACCAGCGATAGGATTCGGGGGAGGGCCCGTGTTAGTGTCAGGGTCAGGATTACATTTAGGGTTAGTGTTAGGGTCAGACTCACAGTCAGGGTCAGGTTTAGTGTTCAGGTCAGGGTCGGCATCACTGTTAGCGTCAGGGTTAGATTTATGGTCATGGTCTGGGTGAGGGTCATGGTGAAGTTTAGCGCCAGTGTCAGGTTAGGGTCAGGTATAGGTATTGGTTTAAAGTCCACATTCGGGTCAGGGACAGGATTGTGTAGTGGTTAGTGTTAGTGTCATGGTTAGGATAAGGGTCAGGGTCAGGGTCAGGTGAAGGTCAGGGCCAGGGTCAGGTTTAGGGTCAGGCTTTGGTATAGGGTCAATGTTCGGTTCAGTGTCACAGTTAGGTTTGTCGGTAGCGTTTGGGATTGGGGTTAGAGTTAGAAGTAGGGTTATGGTTAGGGTTAGCGTTAGACAGCGTAAGGTCGGGGTTAGGATTTGGTTTAGGGTAGGGGTTAGTGTTAGGGTCAGGGTCAGCGTTACGTTTAGGTTCAGGGTCCGTATTAGGGTCATGCTTAGAGATACATTTAGGTTTAGGGTTAGGGTCAGGCTCACAGTCACGGTCATGGGTAGGGTTATGGTCAGGGTTATGTCAGCGTGAGGGTTAGGATTAGGTCATGGTCAGGGTCATGGTTAGTTATGAGTCTTGGTTACAGTAATATCAATGTTAGGTTTAGGTTCAGGGTCCACATCAGGGTCAGTGTCAGGCTTAGGTTTAGGTTGAGGGTTCTGGTCAAAATCACAGATAGGGTCAGGGTCAGGGTCAAGGTTTGGGTTAGGGTTTGGGGCAGGCTCACAGTCAGTGTCAGGGTCAGGATTAGTGGTTACTGTTAGGGTTAGCCCCGCTCCTGGGTCATGGACCCATCCGTTCAGGGTCTCAGGATAAACCCTGGGAATAAGGGTGTAGACCCTCCACCCGATCCCCCTTCACCAGCCTTAAACCGGGGTGTGAACATAACTTGCCCACCAGACATCTAACCCTCAACAGCCTGATCCTGCTTGTGGCATCTCCACCCACGATGGCATGGCCAGGTCCTCTTTACACACAGACACACGGACACCCAGAGGCACACACACACACACAGAAACGGGGAAGAGACCTAGGGCTACACCCGTGGATCAGAAGGTGTGGGACTCTCTGACTCTGAGCCCCCTGGTGTCACCTTTTGATTTTATTAGCCAAAGGGTCTGAGGCATTGGGGAAACATGATATGACCTGAAGGGAGGCGACGTGTCTGGCGGGCGAGCTCTCTTCTCCCTGCATCCTCTCGGCTTCAGTACAGCAGAAGAACATGTCGCTTCCTTTAGGATGTGCCTAGAAATGAGCTGGGCAGGGGGTTTTTCTCTGTAATGGGTTGCCTGGATACATGGGTTGCAATTCCGTTGGGCTCTGTCGTCAGGGAAGTGAGGTCACCACTGCCTGGGGGCTCCTTACCGAACTTCCTGCTGTACCAGAGCTCCCTGAGCCTCCGGTGCGCAAGCTGCTCAGGCTCACACTCCACTCAATGCAGTGCCCATCCAGTGACCCCCATTCAGACTCCACCCAGCCCTTGGGAGGCCTGGGTGCAGCTGTTGTCCTCGCTGGAGGCAACAGAGCTGGGTTTAGACGAGGTTAGTGTTAGGGTTAGGGTTTAGAAAGACTTAGGGTCAGGGTTAGGTTTAGACGTCGTTGGGGTCAGGGTTAGCGTAAGGCTTAGGGTAGGGGTCAGGGTTAGGGTTAGGTTCATGGTTAGGTTTAGGGTCAGGCTCACAGTAGGGTCACGGTTAGCGTAACGGTCAGAGTCAGGGTCTGGGTCAGTGTTAGGGTGACGGTTAGGTTTAGGGTCAGGTTCAGGGTCATGGTCCGATTTAGGGTCAGGTTCAAGTTTTGGTTTGGGGGCAAGGTTCATGTCAGGGTTAGGGTTAGGTTTGGGACAGGTTTAGTGTCAGGGTTAGGGTCAGGGTCAGGGTTAGGTTCATGGTTATGGTAAGGTCAGCTTTATGTTTAGGATCTGTTTTATGAGTAGGTTCAGAATCAGGGTTAGCTTTAGGGTTACGATTCTGTTCAGGATCTTGGATTGGGTCAGAGTTAGGTGTACATTCAGGGTTAGGGTCAGTGTTAAGGTCAAGGCCAGGGTAAGGTTTAAGGTTAAGGTCTGACATAGGCAAAGTTCAGAGATAGGGGTACGATATGATCAGGGTCAGGTAGAGGGTCAGGATGATTGTTAAAGTGGGGTTAGGGTTAGGGCTAGGTAGGTTGAGGGTTAGGGTTAGACCAGGTTAGGGTCAGTGTCAGTGATAATGTTAGGGGTTAGTTTTAGGGTTAGGTCCAGCATTAGGTTTCGGGTCAGGGCCCGTGTTAGTGTCAGGGTCAGGATTACGTTTAGGGTTAGAGTTAGGGTCAGGCTCAGATTCAGTGTCAGGGTTATGGTTAGGGTCAGGGTCAGGGTCACTGTTAGGGTCAGGGTTACGTTTCTGGTGTTTGCCTGGGTCAGGGTCAGGGTGAAGTCTAGGGCCAGTGTCAGGTTTACGGTCAGGATCAGGTATTGTTTTAAAGTCCACATGCGGGTCAGCGACAGGGTTATATCGTTGTCAGTGTTAGGGTCATGGTTAGGTTGCGGCTCAGGGCCAGGATCAGGTATAGGGTCAGGGTCTGGTATAGGCAAAGTTCAGAGATAGGGTTATGATCATAGTCAAGTATAGGGTCAAAGTTAAAGTTAAAGTTTAGGGTTAGTGTTAGGGTTAGCGTTTGGTGGACGGTTAGGATTAGAACTTGTTAGGATCAGGGTCCGTGGTAGGGTTAGGGATTAGTGCTAGGGTTGGTTCAGCGATAGGATTCTGGGGAGAGCCCGTGTTAGTGTCAGGGTCAGGGTTGCATTTAGGGTTAGAGTTAGGGTCAGGTTCACAGTCAGGGTCAGGTTTAGTGTTCAGGTCAGGGTCAGGGTACTGCCAGGGTCAGGGTTAGATTTATGGTCATGGTCTGGGTCAGGGTCAGGGTGAAGTCTTGGGCCAGTGTCAGGTTTACGGTCTGGATCAGGTATTGGTTTAAAGTCCACATTCGGGTCAGCGACAGCGTTATGTAGTGGTCAGTGTTAGGGTCATGGTTAGGTTTAGGCTCAGGGCCAGGGTCACGTATAGGGTCAGGGTCTGGTATAGGCAAAGTTCAGGGTTAGGGTTATGATCATAGGCAGGTATAGGGTCAGGGTTATTGTTAAAGTTAGGGTTAGTGTTAGGGTTAGCGTTTGGTTGACGTTTAGGGTTAGAGCTTGTTAGGATCAGGGTCTGTGGTAGGGTTAGTGGTTAGTGTTAGGGTTGGGACCAGCGATAGGATTCGGGGGAGGGCCCGTGTTAGTGTCAGGGTCAGGATTACATTTAGGGTTAGTGTTAGGGTCAGACTCACAGTCAGGGTCAGGTTTAGTGTTCAGGTCAGGGTCGGCATCACTGTTAGCGTCAGGGTTAGATTTATGGTCATGGTCTGGGTGAGGGTCATGGTGAAGTTTAGCGCCAGTGTCAGGTTTAGGGTCAGGTATAGGTATTGGTTTAAAGTCCACATTCGGGTCAGGGACAGGATTGTGTAGTGGTTAGTGTTAGTGTCATGGTTAGGATAAGGGTCAGGGTCAGGGTCAGGTGAAGGTCAGGGCCAGGGTCAGGTTTAGGGTCAGGCTTTGGTATAGGGTCAATGTTCGGTTCAGTGTCACAGTTAGGTTTGTCGGTAGCGTTTGGGATTGGGGTTAGAGTTAGAAGTAGGGTTATGGTTAGGGTTAGCGTTAGACAGCGTAAGGTCGGGGTTAGGATTTGGTTTAGGGTAGGGGTTAGTGTTAGGGTCAGGGTCAGCGTTACGTTTAGGTTCAGGGTCCGTATTAGGGTCATGGTTAGAGATACATTTAGGTTTAGGGTTAGGGTCAGGCTCACAGTCACGGTCATGGGTAGGGTTAGGGTCAGGGTTATGTCAGCGTCAGGGTTAGGATTAGGGTCATGGTCAGGGTCATGGTTAGTTATGAGTCTTGGTTACAGTAATATCAATGTTAGGTTTAGGTTCAGGGTCCACATCAGGGTCGGTGTCAGGCTTAGGTTTAGGTTTAGGGTTCTGGTCAGGATCACAGATAGGGTCAGGGTCAGGGTCAAGGTTTGGGTTAGGGTTTGGGGCAGGCTCACAGTCAGTGTCAGGGTCAGGATTAGTGGTTACTGTTAGGGTTAGCCCCGCTCCTGGGTCATGGACCCATCCGTTCAGGGTCTCAGGATAAACCCTGGGAATAAGGGTGTAGACCCTCCACCCGATCCCCCTTCACCAGCCTTAAACCGGGGTGTGAACATAACTTGCCCACCAGACATCTAAACCCTCATCAGCCTGATCCTGCTTGTGGCATCTCCACCCACGATGGCATGGCCAGGTCCTCTTTACACACAGACACACGGACACCCAGAGGCACACACACACACACACAGAAACGGGGAAGAGACCTAGGGCTACACCCGTGGATCAGAAGGTGTGGGACTCTCTGACTCTGAGCCCCCTGGTGTCACCTTTTGATTTTATTAGCCAAAGGGTCTGAGGCATTGGGGAAACATGATATGACCTGAAGGGAGGCGACGTGTCTGGCGGGCGAGCTCTCTTCTCCCTGCATCCTCTCGGCTTCAGTACAGCAGAAGAACATGTCGCTTCCTTTAGGATGTGCCTAGAAATGAGCTGGGCAGGGGGTTTTTCTCTGTAATGGGTTGCCTGGATACATGGGTTGCAATTCCGTTGGGCTCTGTCGTCAGGGAAGTGAGGTCACCACTGCCTGGGGGCTCCTTACCGAACTTCCTGCTGTACCAGAGCTCCCTGAGCCTCCGGTGCGCAAGCTGCTCAGGCTCACACTCCACTCAATGCAGTGCCCATCCAGTGACCCCCATTCAGACTCCACCCAGCCCTTGGGAGGCCTGGGTGCAGCTGTTGTCCTCGCTGGAGGCAACAGAGCTGGGTTTAGACTAGGTTAGTGTTAGGGTTAGGGTTTAGAAAGACTTAGGGTCAGGGTTAGGTTTAGACGTCGTTGGGGTCAGGGTTAGCGTAAGGCTTAGGGTAGGGGTCAGGGTTAGGTTTAGGTTCATGGTTAGGTTTAGGGTCAGGCTCACAGTAGGGTCACGGTTAGCGTAACGGTCAGAGTCAGGGTCTGGGTCAGTGTTAGGGTGACGGTTAGGTTTAGGGTCAGGTTCAGGGTCATGGTCCGATTTAGGGTCAGGTTCAAGTTTTGGTTTGGGGGCAAGGTTCATGTCAGGGTTAGGGTTAGGTTTGGGACAGGTTTAGTGTCAGGGTTAGGGTCAGGGTCAGGGTTAGGTTCATGGTTATGGTAAGGTCAGCTTTATGTTTAGGATCTGTTTTATGAGTAGGTTCAGAATCAGGGTTAGCTTTAGGGTTACGATTCTGTTCAGGATCTTGGATTGGGTCAGAGTTAGGTGTACATTCAGGGTTAGGGTCAGTGTTAAGGTCAAGGCCAGGGTAAGGTTTAAGGTTAAGGTCTGACATAGGCAAAGTTCAGAGATAGGGGTACGATATGATCAGGGTCAGGTAGAGGGTCAGGATTATTGTTAAAGTGGGGTTAGGGTTAGGGCTAGGTAAATTGAGGGTTAGGGTTAGACCAGGTTAGGGTCAGTGTCAGTGATAATGTTAGGGGTTAGTTTTAGGGTTAGGTCCAGCATTAGGTTTCGGGTCAGGGCCCGTGTTAGTGTCAGGGTCAGGATTAAGTTTAGGGTTAGAGTTAGGGTCAGGCTCACATTCAGTGTCAGGGTTATGGTTAGGGTCAGGGTCAGGGTCACTGTTAGGGTCAGGGTTACGTTTCTGGTGTTTGCCTGGGTCAGGGTCAGGGTGAAGTCTAGGGCCAGTGTCAGGTTTACGGTCAGGATCAGGTATTGTTTTAAAGTCCACATGCGGGTCAGCGACAGGGTTATATCGTTGTCAGTGTTAGGGTCATGGTTAGGTTGCGGCTCAGGGCCAGGATCAGGTATAGGGTCAGGGTCTGGTATAGGCAAAGTTCAGAGATAGGGTTATGATCATAGTCAAGTAAAGGGTCAAAGTTAAAGTTAAAGTTTAGGGTTAGTGTTAGGGTTAGCGTTTGGTGGACGGTTAGGATTAGAACTTGTTAGGATCAGGGTCCGTGGTAGGGTTAGGGATTAGTGCTAGGGTTGGTTCAGCGATAGGATTCTGGGGAGAGCCCGTGTTAGTGTCAGGGTCAGGGCTGCATTTAGGGTTAGAGATAGGGTCAGGATCACAGTCAGGGTCAGGTTTAGTGTTCAGGTCAGGGTCAGGGTACTGCCAGGGTCAGGGTTAGATTTAGGGTCATGGTCTGGGTCAGGGTCAGGGTGAAGTCTTGGGCCAGTGTCAGGTTTACGGTCTGGATCAGGTATTGGTTTAAAGTCCACATTCAGGTCAGCGACAGGGTTATGTAGTGGTCAGTGTTAGGGTCATGGTTAGGTTTAGGCTCAGGGCCAGGGTCACGTATAGGGTCAGGGTCTGGTATAGGCAAAGTTCAGGGTTAGGGTTATGATCATAGGCAGGTATAGGGTCAGGGTTATTGTTAAAGTTAGGGTTAGTGTTAGGTTTAGCGTTTGGTTGACGTTTAGGGTTAGAGCTTGTTAGGATCAGGGTCTGTGGTAGGGTTAGTGGTTAGTGTTAGGGTTGGGACCAGCGATAGGATTCGGGGGAGGGCCCGTGTTAGTGTCAGGGTCAGGATTACATTTAGGGTTAGTGTTAGGGTCAGACTCACAGTCAGGGTCAGGTTTAGTGTTCAGGTCAGGGTCGGCATCACTGTTAGCGTCAGGGTTAGATTTATGGTCATGGTCTGGGTGAGGGTCATGGTGAAGTTTAGCGCCAGTGTCAGGTTTAGGGTCAGGTATAGGTATTGGTTTAAAGTCCACATTCGGGTCAGGGACAGGATTGTGTAGTGGTTAGTGTTAGTGTCATGGTTAGGATAAGGGTCAGGGTCAGGGTCAGGTGAAGGTCAGGGCCAGGGTCAGGTTTAGGGTCAGGCTTTGGTATAGGGTCAATGTTCGGTTCAGTGTCACAGTTAGGTTTGTCGGTAGCGTTTGGGATTGGGGTTAGAGTTAGAAGTAGGGTTATGGTTAGGGTTAGCGTTAGACAGCGTAAGGTCGGGGTTAGGATTTGGTTTAGGGTAGGGGTTAGTGTTAGGGTCAGGGTCAGCGTTACGTTTAGGTTCAGGGTCCGTATTAGGGTCATGCTTAGAGATACATTTAGGTTTAGGGTTAGGGTCAGGCTCACAGTCACGGTCATGGGTAGGGTTAGGGTCAGGGTTATGTCAGCGTGAGGGTTAGGATTAGGTCATGGTCAGGGTCATGGTTAGTTATGAGTCTTGGTTACAGTAATATCAATGTTAGGTTTAGGTTCAGGGTCCACATCAGGGTCAGTGTCAGGCTTAGGTTTAGGTTGAGGGTTCTGGTCAAAATCACAGATAGGGTCAGGGTCAGGGTCAAGGTTTGGGTTAGGGTTTGGGGCAGGCTCACAGTCAGTGTCAGGGTCAGGATTAGTGGTTACTGTTAGGGTTAGCCCCGCTCCTGGGTCATGGACCCATCCGTTCAGGGTCTCAGGATAAACCCTGGGAATAAGGGTGTAGACCCTCCACCCGATCCCCCTTCACCAGCCTTAAACCGGGGTGTGAACATAACTTGCCCACCAGACATCTAACCCTCAACAGCCTGATCCTGCTTGTGGCATCTCCACCCACGATGGCATGGCCAGGTCCTCTTTACACACAGACACACGGACACCCAGAGGCACACACACACACACAGAAACGGGGAAGAGACCTAGGGCTACACCCGTGGATCAGAAGGTGTGGGACTCTCTGACTCTGAGCCCCCTGGTGTCACCTTTTGATTTTATTAGCCAAAGGGTCTGAGGCATTGGGGAAACATGATATGACCTGAAGGGAGGCGACGTGTCTGGCGGGCGAGCTCTCTTCTCCCTGCATCCTCTCGGCTTCAGTACAGCAGAAGAACATGTCGCTTCCTTTAGGATGTGCCTAGAAATGAGCTGGGCAGGGGGTTTTTCTCTGTAATGGGTTGCCTGGATACATGGGTTGCAATTCCGTTGGGCTCTGTCGTCAGGGAAGTGAGGTCACCACTGCCTGGGGGCTCCTTACCGAACTTCCTGCTGTACCAGAGCTCCCTGAGCCACCGGTGCGCAAGCTGCTCAGGCTCACACTCCACTCAATGCAGTGCCCATCCAGTGACCCCCATTCAGACTCCACCCAGCCCTTGGGAGGCCTGGGTGCAGCTGTTGTCCTCGCTGGAGGCAACAGAGCTGGGTTTAGACGAGGTTAGTGTTAGGGTTAGGGTTTAGAAAGACTTAGGGTCAGGGTTAGGTTTAGGCGTCGTTTGGGTCAGGGTTAGCGTAAGGCTTAGGGTAGGGGTCAGGGTTAGGGTTAGGTTCATGGTTAGGTTTAGGGTCAGGCTCACAGTAGGGTCACGGTTAGCGTAACGGTCAGAGTCAGGGTCTGGGTCAGTGTTAGGGTGACGGTTAGGTTTAGGGTCAGGTTCAGGGTCATGGTCCGATTTAGGGTCAGGTTCAAGTTTTGGTTTGGGGGCAAGGTTCATGTCAGGGTTAGGGTTAGGTTTGGGACAGGTTTAGTGTCAGGGTTAGGGTCAGGGTCAGGGTTAGGTTCATGGTTATGGTAAGTTCAGCTTTATGTTTAGGATCTGTTTTATGAGTAGGTTCAGAATCAGGGTTAGCTTTAGGGTTACGATTCTGTTCAGGATCTTGGATTGGGTCAGAGTTAGGTGTACATTCAGGGTTAGGGTCAGTGTTATGGTCAAGGCCAGGGTAAGGTTTAAGGTTAAGGTCTGACATAGGCAAAGTTCAGAGATAGGGGTATGATATGATCAGGGTCAGGTAGAGGGTCAGGATTATTGTTAAAGTGGGGTTAGGGTTAGGGCTAGGTAAATTGAGGGTTAGGGTTAGACCAGGTTAGGGTCAGTGTCAGTGATAATGTTAGGGGTTAGTTTTAGGGTTAGGTCCAGCATTAGGTTTCGGGTCAGGGCCCGTGTTAGTGTCAGGGTCAGGATTACGTTTAGGGTTAGAGTTAGGGTCAGGCTCACATTCAGTGTCAGGGTTATGGTTAGGGTCAGGGTCAGGGTCACTGTTAGGGTCAGGGTTACGTTTCTGGTGTTTGCCTGGGTCAGGGTCAGGGTGAAGTCTAGGGCCAGTGTCAGGTTTACGGTCAGGATCAGGTATTGTTTTAAAGTCCACATGCGGGTCAGCGACAGGGTTATATCGTTGTCAGTGTTAGGGTCATGGTTAGGTTTCGGCTCAGGGCCAGGATCAGGTATAGGGTCAGGGTCTGGTATAGGCAAAGTTCAGAGATAGGGTTATGATCATAGTCAAGTATAGGGTCAAAGTTAAAGTTAAAGTTTAGGGTTAGTGTTAGGGTTAGCGTTTGGTGGACGGTTAGGATTAGAACTTGTTAGGATCAGGGTCCGTGGTAGGGTTAGGGATTAGTGCTAGGGTTGGTTCAGCGATAGGATTCTGGGGAGAGCCCGTGTTAGTGTCAGGGTCAGGGTTGCATTTAGGGTTAGAGTTAGGGTCAGGTTCACAGTCAGGGTCAGGTTTAGTGTTCAGGTCAGGGTCAGGGTACTGCCAGGGTCAGGGTTAGATTTATGGTCATGGTCTGGGTCAGGGTCAGGGTGAAGTCTTGGGCCAGTGTCAGGTTTACGGTCTGGATCAGGTATTGGTTTAAAGTCCACATTCGGGTCAGCGACAGCGTTATGTAGTGGTCAGTGTTAGGGTCATGGTTAGGTTTAGGCTCAGGGCCAGGGTCACGTATAGGGTCAGGGTCTGGTATAGGCAAAGTTCAGGGTTAGGGTTATGATCATAGGCAGGTATAGGGTCAGGGTTATTGTTAAAGTTAGGGTTAGTGTTAGGGTTAGCGTTTGGTTGACGTTTAGGGTTAGAGCTTGTTAGGATCAGGGTCTGTGGTAGGGTTAGTGGTTAGTGTTAGGGTTGGGACCAGCGATAGGATTCGGGGGAGGGCCCGTGTTAGTGTCAGGGTCAGGATTACATTTAGGGTTAGTGTTAGGGTCAGACTCACAGTCAGGGTCAGGTTTAGTGTTCAGGTCAGGGTCGGCATCACTGTTAGCGTCAGGGTTAGATTTATGGTCATGGTCTGGGTGAGGGTCATGGTGAAGTTTAGCGCCAGTGTCAGGTTTAGGGTCAGGTATAGGTATTGGTTTAAAGTCCACATTCGGGTCAGGGACAGGATTGTGTAGTGGTTAGTGTTAGTGTCATGGTTAGGATAAGGGTCAGGGTCAGGGTCAGGTGAAGGTCAGGGCCAGGGTCAGGTTTAGGGTCAGGCTTTGGTATAGGGTCAATGTTCGGTTCAGTGTCACAGTTAGGTTTGTCGGTAGCGTTTGGGATTGGGGTTAGAGTTAGAAGTAGGGTTATGGTTAGGGTTAGCGTTAGACAGCGTAAGGTCGGGGTTAGGATTTGGTTTAGGGTAGGGGTTAGTGTTAGGGTCAGGGTCAGCGTTACGTTTAGGTTCAGGGTCCGTATTAGGGTCATGCTTAGAGATACATTTAGGTTTAGGGTTAGGGTCAGGCTCACAGTCACGGTCATGGGTAGGGTTAGGGTCAGGGTTATGTCAGCGTGAGGGTTAGGATTAGGTCATGGTCAGGGTCATGGTTAGTTATGAGTCTTGGTTACAGTAATATCAATGTTAGGTTTAGGTTCAGGGTCCACATCAGGGTCAGTGTCAGGCTTAGGTTTAGGTTGAGGGTTCTGGTCAAAATCACAGATAGGGTCAGGGTCAGGGTCAAGGTTTGGGTTAGGGTTTGGGGCAGGCTCACAGTCAGTGTCAGGGTCAGGATTAGTGGTTACTGTTAGGGTTAGCCCCGCTCCTGGGTCATGGACCCATCCGTTCAGGGTCTCAGGATAAACCCTGGGAATAAGGGTGTAGACCCTCCACCCGATCCCCCTTCACCAGCCTTAAACCGGGGTGTGAACATAACTTGCCCACCAGACATCTAACCCTCAACAGCCTGATCCTGCTTGTGGCATCTCCACCCACGATGGCATGGCCAGGTCCTCTTTACACACAGACACACGGACACCCAGAGGCACACACACACACACAGAAACGGGGAAGAGACCTAGGGCTACACCCGTGGATCAGAAGGTGTGGGACTCTCTGACTCTGAGCCCCCTGGTGTCACCTTTTGATTTTATTAGCCAAAGGGTCTGAGGCATTGGGGAAACATGATATGACCTGAAGGGAGGCGACGTGTCTGGCGGGCGAGCTCTCTTCTCCCTGCATCCTCTCGGCTTCAGTACAGCAGAAGAACATGTCGCTTCCTTTAGGATGTGCCTAGAAATGAGCTGGGCAGGGGGTTTTTCTCTGTAATGGGTTGCCTGGATACATGGGTTGCAATTCCGTTGGGCTCTGTCGTCAGGGAAGTGAGGTCACCACTGCCTGGGGGCTCCTTACCGAACTTCCTGCTGTACCAGAGCTCCCTGAGCCTCCGGTGCGCAAGCTGCTCAGGCTCACACTCCACTCAATGCAGTGCCCATCCAGTGACCCCCATTCAGACTCCACCCAGCCCTTGGGAGGCCTGGGTGCAGCTGTTGTCCTCGCTGGAGGCAACAGAGCTGGGTTTAGACTAGGTTAGTGTTAGGGTTAGGGTTTAGAAAGACTTAGGGTCAGGGTTAGGTTTAGACGTCGTTGGGGTCAGGGTTAGCGTAAGGCTTAGGGTAGGGGTCAGGGTTAGGGTTAGGTTCATGGTTAGGTTTAGAGTCAGGCTCACAGTAGGGTCACGGTTAGCGTAACGGTCAGAGTCAGGGTCTGGGTCAGTGTTAGGGTGACGGTTAGGTTTAGGGTCAGGTTCAGGGTCATGGTCCGATTTAGGGTCAGGTTCAACTTTTGGTTTGGGGGCAAGGTTCATGTCAGGGTTAGGGTTAGGTTTGGGACAGGTTTAGTGTCAGGGTTAGGGTCAGGGTCAGGGTTAGGTTCATGGTTATGGTAAGGTCAGCTTTATGTTTAGGATCTGTTTTATGAGTAGGTTCAGAATCAGGGTTAGCTTTAGGGTTACGATTCTGTTCAGGATCTTGGATTGGGTCAGAGTTAGGTGTACATTCAGGGTTAGGGTCAGTGTTAAGGTCAAGGCCAGGGTAAGGTTTAAGGTTAAGGTCTGACATAGGCAAAGTTCAGAGATAGGGGTACGATATGATCAGGGTCAGGTAGAGGGTCAGGATGATTGTTAAAGTGGGGTTAGGGTTAGGGCTAGGTAGGTTGAGGGTTAGGGTTAGACCAGGTTAGGGTCAGTGTCAGTGATAATGTTAGGGGTTAGTTTTAGGGTTAGGTCCAGCATTAGGTTTCGGGTCAGGGCCCGTGTTAGTGTCAGGGTCAGGATTACGTTTAGGGTTAGAGTTAGGGTCAGGCTCACATTCAGTGTCAGGGTTATGGTTAGGGTCAGGGTCAGGGTCACTGTTAGGGTCAGGGTTACGTTTCTGGTGTTTGCCTGGGTCAGGGTCAGGGTGAAGTCTAGGGCCAGTGTCAGGTTTACGGTCAGGATCAGGTATTGTTTTAAAGTCCACATGCGGGTCAGCGACAGGGTTATATCGTTGTCAGTGTTAGGGTCATGGTTAGGTTGCGGCTCAGGGCCAGGATCAGGTATAGGGTCAGGGTCTGGTATAGGCAAAGTTCAGAGATAGGGTTATGATCATAGTCAAGTATAGGGTCAAAGTTAAAGTTAAAGTTTAGGGTTAGTGTTAGGGTTAGCGTTTGGTGGACGGTTAGGATTAGAACTTGTTAGGATCAGGGTCCGTGGTAGGGTTAGGGATTAGTGCTAGGGTTGGTTCAGCGATAGGATTCTGGGGAGAGCCCGTGTTAGTGTCAGGGTCAGGGTTGCATTTAGGGTTAGAGTTAGGGTCAGGTTCACAGTCAGGGTCAGGTTTAGTGTTCAGGTCAGGGTCAGGGTACTGCCAGGGTCAGGGTTAGATTTATGGTCATGGTCTGGGTCAGGGTCAGGGTGAAGTCTTGGGCCAGTGTCAGGTTTACGGTCTGGATCAGGTATTGGTTTAAAGTCCACATTCGGGTCAGCGACAGCGTTATGTAGTGGTCAGTGTTAGGGTCATGGTTAGGTTTAGGCTCAGGGCCAGGGTCACGTATAGGGTCAGGGTCTGGTATAGGCAAAGTTCAGGGTTAGGGTTATGATCATAGGCAGGTATAGGGTCAGGGTTATTGTTAAAGTTAGGGTTAGTGTTAGGGTTAGCGTTTGGTTGACGTTTAGGGTTAGAGCTTGTTAGGATCAGGGTCTGTGGTAGGGTTAGTGGTTAGTGTTAGGGTTGGGACCAGCGATAGGATTCGGGGGAGGGCCCGTGTTAGTGTCAGGGTCAGGATTACATTTAGGGTTAGTGTTAGGGTCAGACTCACAGTCAGGGTCAGGTTTAGTGTTCAGGTCAGGGTCGGCATCACTGTTAGCGTCAGGGTTAGATTTATGGTCATGGTCTGGGTGAGGGTCATGGTGAAGTTTAGCGCCAGTGTCAGGTTTAGGGTCAGGTATAGGTATTGGTTTAAAGTCCACATTCGGGTCAGGGACAGGATTGTGTAGTGGTTAGTGTTAGTGTCATGGTTAGGATAAGGGTCAGGGTCAGGGTCAGGTGAAGGTCAGGGCCAGGGTCAGGTTTAGGGTCAGGCTTTGGTATAGGGTCAATGTTCGGTTCAGTGTCACAGTTAGGTTTGTCGGTAGCGTTTGGGATTGGGGTTAGAGTTAGAAGTAGGGTTATGGTTAGGGTTAGCGTTAGACAGCGTAAGGTCGGGGTTAGGATTTGGTTTAGGGTAGGGGTTAGTGTTAGGGTCAGGGTCAGCGTTACGTTTAGGTTCAGGGTCCGTATTAGGGTCATGGTTAGAGATACATTTAGGTTTAGGGTTAGGGTCAGGCTCACAGTCACGGTCATGGGTAGGGTTAGGGTCAGGGTTATGTCAGCGTCAGGGTTAGGATTAGGGTCATGGTCAGGGTCATGGTTAGTTATGAGTCTTGGTTACAGTAATATCAATGTTAGGTTTAGGTTCAGGGTCCACATCAGGGTCGGTGTCAGGCTTAGGTTTAGGTTTAGGGTTCTGGTCAGGATCACAGATAGGGTCAGGGTCAGGGTCAAGGTTTGGGTTAGGGTTTGGGGCAGGCTCACAGTCAGTGTCAGGGTCAGGATTAGTGGTTACTGTTAGGGTTAGCCCCGCTCCTGGGTCATGGACCCATCCGTTCAGGGTCTCAGGATAAACCCTGGGAATAAAGGTGTAGACCCTCCACCCGATCCCCCTTCACCAGCCTTAAACCGGGGTGTGAACATAACTTGCCCACCAGACATCTAAACCCTCATCAGCCTGATCCTGCTTGTGGCATCTCCACCCACGATGGCATGGCCAGGTCCTCTTTACACACAGACACACGGACACCCAGAGGCACACACACACACACAGAAACGGGGAAGAGACCTAGGGCTACACCCGTGGATCAGAAGGTGTGGGACTCTCTGACTCTGAGCCCCCTGGTGTCACCTTTTGATTTTATTAGCCAAAGGGTCTGAGGCATTGGGGAAACATGATATGACCTGAAGGGAGGCGACGTGTCTGGCGGGCGAGCTCTCTTCTCCCTGCATCCTCTCGGCTTCAGTACAGCAGAAGAACATGTCGCTTCCTTTAGGATGTGCCTAGAAATGAGCTGGGCAGGGGGTTTTTCTCTGTAAGGGGTTGCCTGGATACATGGGTTGCAATTCCGTTGGGCTCTGTCGTCAGGGAAGTGAGGTCACCACTGCCTGGGGGCTCCTTACCGAACTTCCTGCTGTACCAGAGCTCCCTGAGCCTCCGGTGCGCAAGCTGCTCAGGCTCACACTCCACTCAATGCAGTGCCCATCCAGTGACCCCCATTCAGACTCCACCCAGCCCTTGGGAGGCCTGGGTGCAGCTGTTGTCCTCGCTGGAGGCAACAGAGCTGGGTTTAGACTAGGTTAGTGTTAGGGTTAGGGTTTAGAAAGACTTAGGGTCAGGGTTAGGTTTAGACGTCGTTGGGGTCAGGGTTAGCGTAAGGCTTAGGGTAGGGGTCAGGGTTAGGGTTAGGTTCATGGTTAGGTTTAGGGTCAGGCTCACAGTAGGGTCACGGTTAGCGTAACGGTCAGAGTCAGGGTCTGGGTCAGTGTTAGGGTGACGGTTAGGTTTAGGGTCAGGTTCAGGGTCATGGTCCGATTTAGGGTCAGGTTCAAGTTTTGGTTTGGGGGCAAGGTTCATGTCAGGGTTAGGGTTAGGTTTGGGACAGGTTTAGTGTTAGGGTTAGGGTCAGGGTCAGGGTTAGGTTCATGGTTATGGTAAGGTCAGCTTTATGTTTAGGATCTGTTTTATGAGTAGGTTCAGAATCAGGGTTAGCTTTAGGGTTACGATTCTGTTCAGGATCTTGGATTGGGTCAGAGTTAGGTGTACATTCAGGGTTAGGGTCAGTGTTAAGTTCAAGGCCAGGGTAAGGTTTAAGGTTAAGGTCTGACATAGGCAAAGTTCAGAGATAGGGGTACGATATGATCAGGGTCAGGTAGAGGGTCAGGATTATTGTTAAAGTGGGGTTAGGGTTAGGGCTAGGTAGGTTGAGGGTTAGGGTTAGACCAGGTTAGGGTCAGTGTCAGTGATAATGTTAGGGGTTAGTTTTAGGGTTAGGTCCAGCATTAGGTTTCGGGTCAGGGCCCGTGTTAGTGTCAGGGTCAGGATTACGTTTAGGGTTAGAGTTAGGGTCAGGCTCACATTCAGTGTCAGGGTTATGGTTAGGGTCAGGGTCAGGGTCACTGTTAGGGTCAGGGTTACGTTTCTGGTGTTTGCCTGGGTCAGGGTCAGGGTGAAGTCTAGGGCCAGTGTCAGGTTTACGGTGAGGATCAGGTATTGTTTTAAAGTCCACATGCGGGTCAGCGACAGGGTTATATCGTTGTCAGTGTTAGGGTCATGGTTAGGTTTCGGCTCAGGGCCAGGATCAGGTATAGGGTCAGGGTCTGGTATAGGCAAAGTTCAGAGATAGGGTTATGATCATAGTCAAGTAAAGGGTCAAAGTTAAAGTTAAAGTTTAGGGTTAGTGTTAGGGTTAGCGTTTGGTGGACGGTTAGGATTAGAACTTGTTAGGATCAGGGTCCGTGGTAGGGTTAGGGATTAGTGCTAGGGTTGGTTCAGCGATAGGATTCTGGGGAGAGCCCGTGTTAGTGTCAGGGTCAGGGTTGCATTTAGGGTTAGAGATAGGGTCAGGATCACAGTCAGGGTCAGGTTTAGTGTTCAGGTCAGGGTCAGGGTACTGCCAGGGTCAGGGTTAGATTTAGGGTCATGGTCTGGGTCAGGGTCAGGGTGAAGTCTTGGGCCAGTGTCAGGTTTACGGTCTGGATCAGGTATTGGTTTAAAGTCCACATTCGGGTCAGCGACAGCGTTATGTAGTGGTCAGTGTTAGGGTCATGGTTAGGTTTAGGCTCAGGGCCAGGGTCACGTATAGGGTCAGGGTCTGGTATAGGCAAAGTTCAGGGTTAGGGTTATGATCATAGGCAGGTATAGGGTCAGGGTTATTGTTAAAGTTAGGGTTAGTGTTAGGGTTAGCGTTTGGTTGACGTTTAGGGTTAGAGCTTGTTAGGATCAGGGTCTGTGGTAGGGTTAGTGGTTAGTGTTAGGGTTGGGACCAGCGATAGGATTCGGGGGAGGGCCCGTGTTAGTGTCAGGGTCAGCATTACATTTAGGGTTAGTGTTAGGGTCAGACTCACAGTCAGGGTCAGGTTTAGTGTTCAGGTCAGGGTCGGCATCACTGTTAGCGTCAGGGTTAGATTTATGGTCATGGTCTGGGTGAGGGTCATGGTGAAGTTTAGCGCCAGTGTCAGGTTTAGGGTCAGGTATAGGTATTGGTTTAAAGTCCACATTCGGGTCAGGGACAGGATTGTGTAGTGGTTAGTGTTAGTGTCATGGTTAGGATAAGGGTCAGGGTCAGGGTCAGGTGAAGGTCAGGGCCAGGGTCAGGTTTAGGGTCAGGCTTTGGTATAGGGTCAATGTTCGGTTCAGTGTCACAGTTAGGTTTGTCGGTAGCGTTTGGGATTGGGGTTAGAGTTAGAAGTAGGGTTATGGTTAGGGTTAGCGTTAGACAGCGTAAGGTCGGGGTTAGGATTTGGTTTAGGGTAGGGGTTAGTGTTAGGGTCAGGGTCAGCGTTACGTTTAGGTTCAGGGTCCGTATTAGGGTCATGCTTAGAGATACATTTAGGTTTAGGGTTAGGGTCAGGCTCACAGTCACGGTCATGGGTAGGGTTAGGGTCAGGGTTATGTCAGCGTCAGGGTTAGGATTAGGTCATGGTCAGGGTCATGGTTAGTTATGAGTCTTGGTTACAGTAATATCAATGTTAGGTTTAGGTTCAGGGTCCACATCAGGGTCAGTGTCAGGCTTACGTTTAGGTTGAGGGTTCTGGTCAAAATCACAGATAGGGTCAGGGTCAGGGTCAAGGTTTGGGTTAGGGTTTGGGGCAGGCTCACAGTCAGTGTCAGGGTCAGGATTAGTGGTTACTGTTAGGGTTAGCCCCGCTCCTGGGTCATGGACCCATCCGTTCAGGGTCTCAGGATAAACCCTGGGAATAAGGGTGTAGACCCTCCACCCGATCCCCCTTCACCAGCCTTAAACCGGGGTGTGAACATAACTTGCCCACCAGACATCTAACCCTCAACAGCCTGATCCTGCTTGTGGCATCTCCACCCACGATGGCATGGCCAGGTCCTCTTTACACACAGACACACGGACACCCAGAGGCACACACACACACACACAGAAACGGGGAAGAGACCTAGGGCTACACCCGTGGATCAGAAGGTGTGGGACTCTCTGACTCTGAGCCCCCTGGTGTCACCTTTTGATTTTATTAGCCAAAGGGTCTGAGGCATTGGGGAAACATGATATGACCTGAAGGGAGGCGACGTGTCTGGCGGGCGAGCTCTCTTCTCCCTGCATCCTCTCGGCTTCAGTACAGCAGAAGAACATGTCGCTTCCTTTAGGATGTGCCTAGAAATGAGCTGGGCAGGGGGTTTTTCTCTGTAATGTGTTGCCTGGATACATGGGTTGCAATTCCGTTGGGCTCTGTCGTCAGGGAAGTGAGGTCACCACTGCCTGGGGGCTCCTTACCGAACTTCCTGCTGTACCAGAGCTCCCTGAGCCACCGGTGCGCAAGCTGCTCAGGCTCACACTCCACTCAATGCAGTGCCCATCCAGTGACCCCCATTCAGACTCCACCCAGCCCTTGGGAGGCCTGGGTGCAGCTGTTGTCCTCGCTGGAGGCAACAGAGCTGGGTTTAGACGAGGTTAGTGTTAGGGTTAGGGTTTAGAAAGACTTAGGGTCAGGGTTAGGTTTAGGCGTCGTTTGGGTCAGGGTTAGCGTAAGGCTTAGGGTAGGGGTCAGGGTTAGGGTTAGGTTCATGGTTAGGTTTAGGGTCAGGCTCACAGTAGGGTCACGGTTAGCGTAACGGTCAGAGTCAGGGTCTGGGTCAGTGTTAGGGTGACGGTTAGGTTTAGGGTCAGGTTCAGGGTCATGGTCCGATTTAGGGTCAGGTTCAAGTTTTGGTTTGGGGGCAAGGTTCATGTCAGGGTTAGGGTTAGGTTTGGGACAGGTTTAGTGTCAGGGTTAGGGTCAGGGTCAGGGTTAGGTTCATGGTTATGGTAAGGTCAGCTTTATGTTTAGGATCTGTTTTATGAGTAGGTTCAGAATCAGGGTTAGCTTTAGGGTTACGATTCTGTTCAGGATCTTGGATTGGGTCAGAGTTAGGTGTACATTCAGGGTTAGGGTCAGTGTTAAGGTCAAGGCCAGGGTAAGGTTTAAGGTTAAGGTCTGACATAGGCAAAGTTCAGAGATAGGGGTACGATATGATCAGGGTCAGGTAGAGGGTCAGGATTATTGTTAAAGTGGGGTTAGGGTTAGGGCTAGGTAAATTGAGGGTTAGGGTTAGACCAGGTTAGGGTCAGTGTCAGTGATAATGTTAGGGGTTAGTTTTAGGGTTAGGTCCAGCATTAGGTTTCGGGTCAGGGCCCGTGTTAGTGTCAGGGTCAGGATTACGTTTAGGGTTAGAGTTAGGGTCAGGCTCACATTCAGTGTCAGGGTTATGGTTAGGGTCAGGGTCAGGGTCACTGTTAGGGTCAGGGTTACGTTTCTGGTGTTTGCCTGGGTCAGGGTCAGGGTGAAGTCTAGGGCCAGTGTCAGGTTTACGGTCAGGATCAGGTATTGTTTTAAAGTCCACATGCGGGTCAGCAACAGGGTTATATCGTTGTCAGTGTTAGGGTCATGGTTAGGTTTCGGCTCAGGGCCAGGATCAGGTATAGGGTCAGGGTCTGGTATAGGCAAAGTTCAGAGATAGGGTTATGATCATAGTCAAGTATAGGGTCAAAGTTAAAGTTAAAGTTTAGGGTTAGTGTTAGGGTTAGCGTTTGGTGGACGGTTAGGATTAGAACTTGTTAGGATCAGGGTCCGTGGTAGGGTTAGGGATTAGTGCTAGGGTTGGTTCAGCGATAGGATTCTGGGGAGAGCCCGTGTTAGTGTCAGGGTCAGGGTTGCATTTAGGGTTAGAGTTAGGGTCAGGTTCACAGTCAGGGTCAGGTTTAGTGTTCAGGTCAGGGTCAGGGTACTGCCAGGGTCAGGGTTAGATTTATGGTCATGGTCTGGGTCAGGGTCAGGGTGAAGTCTTGGGCCAGTGTCAGGTTTACGGTCTGGATCAGGTATTGGTTTAAAGTCCACATTCGGGTCAGCGACAGCGTTATGTAGTGGTCAGTGTTAGGGTCATGGTTAGGTTTAGGCTCAGGGCCAGGGTCACGTATAGGGTCAGGGTCTGGTATAGGCAAAGTTCAGGGTTAGGGTTATGATCATAGGCAGGTATAGGGTCAGGGTTATTGTTAAAGTTAGGGTTAGTGTTAGGGTTAGCGTTTGGTTGACGTTTAGGGTTAGAGCTTGTTAGGATCAGGGTCTGTGGTAGGGTTAGTGGTTAGTGTTAGGGTTGGGACCAGCGATAGGATTCGGGGGAGGGCCCGTGTTAGTGTCAGGGTCAGGATTACATTTAGGGTTAGTGTTAGGGTCAGACTCACAGTCAGGGTCAGGTTTAGTGTTCAGGTCAGGGTCGGCATCACTGTTAGCGTCAGGGTTAGATTTATGGTCATGGTCTGGGTGAGGGTCATGGTGAAGTTTAGCGCCAGTGTCAGGTTTAGGGTCAGGTATAGGTATTGGTTTAAAGTCCACATTCGGGTCAGGGACAGGATTCTGTAGTGGTTAGTGTTAGTGTCATGGTTAGGATAAGGGTCAGGGTCAGGGTCAGGTGAAGGTCAGGGCCAGGGTCAGGTTTAGGGTCAGGCTTTGGTATAGGGTCAATGTTCGGTTCAGTGTCACAGTTAGGTTTGTCGGTAGCGTTTGGGATTGGGGTTAGAGTTAGAAGTAGGGTTATGGTTAGGGTTAGCGTTAGACAGCGTAAGGTCGGGGTTAGGATTTGGTTTAGGGTAGGGGTTAGTGTTAGGGTCAGGGTCAGCGTTACGTTTAGGTTCAGGGTCCGTATTAGGGTCATGCTTAGAGATACATTTAGGTTTAGGGTTAGGGTCAGGCTCACAGTCACGGTCATGGGTAGGGTTAGGGTCAGGGTTATGTCAGCGTGAGGGTTAGGATTAGGTCATGGTCAGGGTCATGGTTAGTTATGAGTCTTGGTTACAGTAATATCAATGATAGGTTTAGGTTCAGGGTCCACATCAGGGTCAGTGTCAGGCTTAGGTTTAGGTTGAGGGTTCTGGTCAAAATCACAGATAGGGTCAGGGTCAGGGTCAAGGTTTGGGTTAGGGTTTGGGGCAGGCTCACAGTCAGTGTCAGGGTCAGGATTAGTGGTTACTGTTAGGGTTAGCCCCGCTCCTGGGTCATGGACCCATCCGTTCAGGGTCTCAGGATAAACCCTGGGAATAAGGGTGTAGACCCTCCACCCGATCCCCCTTCACCAGCCTTAAACCGGGGTGTGAACATAACTTGCCCACCAGACATCTAACCCTCAACAGCCTGATCCTGCTTGTGGCATCTCCACCCACGATGGCATGGCCAGGTCCTCTTTACACACAGACACACGGACACCCAGAGGCACACACACACACACAGAAACGGGGAAGAGACCTAGGGCTACACCCGTGGATCAGAAGGTGTGGGACTCTCTGACTCTGAGCCCCCTGGTGTCACCTTTTGATTTTATTAGCCAAAGGGTCTGAGGCATTGGGGAAACATGATATGACCTGAAGGGAGGCGACGTGTCTGGCGGGCGAGCTCTCTTCTCCCTGCATCCTCTCGGCTTCAGTACAGCAGAAGAACATGTCGCTTCCTTTAGGATGTGCCTAGAAATGAGCTGGGCAGGGGGTTTTTCTCTGTAATGGGTTGCCTGGATACATGGGTTGCAATTCCGTTGGGCTCTGTCGTCAGGGAAGTGAGGTCACCACTGCCTGGGGGCTCCTTACCGAACTTCCTGCTGTACCAGAGCTCCCTGAGCCACCGGTGCGCAAGCTGCTCAGGCTCACACTCCACTCAATGCAGTGCCCATCCAGTGACCCCCATTCAGACTCCACCCAGCCCTTGGGAGGCCTGGGTGCAGCTGTTGTCCTCGCTGGAGGCAACAGAGCTGGGTTTAGACGAGGTTAGTGTTAGGGTTAGGGTTTAGAAAGACTTAGGGTCAGGGTTAGGTTTAGGCGTCGTTTGGGTCAGGGTTAGCGTAAGGCTTAGGGTAGGGGTCAGGGTTAGGGTTAGGTTCATGGTTAGGTTTAGGGTCAGGCTCACAGTAGGGTCACGGTTAGCGTAACGGTCAGAGTCAGGGTCTGGGTCAGTGTTAGGGTGACGGTTAGGTTTAGGGTCAGGTTCAGGGTCATGGTCCGATTTAGGGTCAGGTTCAAGTTTTGGTTTGGGGGCAAGGTTCATGTCAGGGTTAGGGTTAGGTTTGGGACAGGTTTAGTGTCAGGGTTAGGGTCAGGGTCAGGGTTAGGTTCATGGTTATGGTAAGGTCAGCTTTATGTTTAGGATCTGTTTTATGAGTAGGTTCAGAATCAGGGTTAGCTTTAGGGTTACGATTCTGTTCAGGATCTTGGATTGGGTCAGAGTTAGGTGTACATTCAGGGTTAGGGTCAGTGTTAAGGTCAAGGCCAGGGTAAGGTTTAAGGTTAAGGTCTGACATAGGCAAAGTTCAGAGATAGGGGTACGATATGATCAGGGTCAGGTAGAGGGTCAGGATTATTGTTAAAGTGGGGTTAGGGTTAGGGCTAGGTAAATTGAGGGTTAGGGTTAGACCAGGTTAGGGTCAGTGTCAGTGATAATGTTAGGGGTTAGTTTTAGGGTTAGGTCCAGCATTAGGTTTCGGGTCAGGGCCCGTGTTAGTGTCAGGGTCAGGATTACGTTTAGGGTTAGAGTTAGGGTCAGGCTCACATTCAGTGTCAGGGTTATGGTTAGGGTCAGGGTCAGGGTCACTGTTAGGGTCAGGGTTACGTTTCTGGTGTTTGCCTGGGTCAGGGTCAGGGTGAAGTCTAGGGCCAGTGTCAGGTTTACGGTCAGGATCAGGTATTGTTTTAAAGTCCACATGCGGGTCAGCGACAGGGTTATATCGTTGTCAGTGTTAGGGTCATGGTTAGGTTTCGGCTCAGGGCCAGGATCAGGTATAGGGTCAGGGTCTGGTATAGGCAAAGTTCAGAGATAGGGTTATGATCATAGTCAAGTATAGGGTCAAAGTTAAAGTTAAAGTTTAGGGTTAGTGTTAGGGTTAGCGTTTGGTGGACGGTTAGGATTAGAACTTGTTAGGATCAGGGTCCGTGGTAGGGTTAGGGATTAGTGCTAGGGTTGGTTCAGCGATAGGATTCTGGGGAGAGCCCGTGTTAGTGTCAGGGTCAGGGTTGCATTTAGGGTTAGAGTTAGGGTCAGGTTCACAGTCAGGGTCAGGTTTAGTGTTCAGGTCAGGGTCAGGGTACTGCCAGGGTCAGGGTTAGATTTATGGTCATGGTCTGGGTCAGGGTCAGGGTGAAGTCTTGGGCCAGTGTCAGGTTTACGGTCTGGATCAGGTATTGGTTTAAAGTCCACATTCGGGTCAGCGACAGCGTTATGTAGTGGTCAGTGTTAGGGTCATGGTTAGGTTTAGGCTCAGGGCCAGGGTCACGTATAGGGTCAGGGTCTGGTATAGGCAAAGTTCAGGGTTAGGGTTATGATCATAGGCAGGTATAGGGTCAGGGTTATTGTTAAAGTTAGGGTTAGTGTTAGGGTTAGCGTTTGGTTGACGTTTAGGGTTAGAGCTTGTTAGGATCAGGGTCTGTGGTAGGGTTAGTGGTTAGTGTTAGGGTTGGGACCAGCGATAGGATTCGGGGGAGGGCCCGTGTTAGTGTCAGGGTCAGCATTACATTTAGGGTTAGTGTTAGGGTCAGACTCACAGTCAGGGTCAGGTTTAGTGTTCAGGTCAGGGTCGGCATCACTGTTAGCGTCAGGGTTAGATTTATGGTCATGGTCTGGGTGAGGGTCATGGTGAAGTTTAGCGCCAGTGTCAGGTTTAGGGTCAGGTATAGGTATTGGTTTAAAGTCCACATTCGGGTCAGGGACAGGATTCTGTAGTGGTTAGTGTTAGTGTCATGGTTAGGATAAGGGTCAGGGTCAGGGTCAGGTGAAGGTCAGGGCCAGGGTCAGGTTTAGGGTCAGGCTTTGGTATAGGGTCAATGTTCGGTTCAGTGTCACAGTTAGGTTTGTCGGTAGCGTTTGGGATTGGGGTTAGAGTTAGAAGTAGGGTTATGGTTAGGGTTAGCGTTAGACAGCGTAAGGTCGGGGTTAGGATTGGTTTAGGGTAGGGGTTAGTGTTAGGGTCAGGGTCAGCGTTACGTTTAGGTTCAGGGTCCGTATTAGGGTCATGCTTAGAGATACATTTAGGTTTAGGGTTAGGGTCAGGCTCACAGTCACGGTCATGGTAGGGTTAGGGTCAGGGTTATGTCAGCGTGAGGGTTAGGATTAGGTCATGGTCAGGGTCATGGTTAGTTATGAGTCTTGGTTACAGTAATATCAATGTTAGGTTTAGGTTCAGGGTCCACATCAGGGTCAGTGTCAGGCTTAGGTTTAGGTTGAGGGTTCTGGTCAAAATCACAGATAGGGTCAGGGTCAGGGTCAAGGTTTGGGTTAGGGTTTGGGCAGGCTCACAGTCAGTGTCAGGGTCAGGATTAGTGGTTACTGTTAGGGTTAGCCCCGCTCCTGGGTCATGGACCCATCCGTTCAGGGTCTCAGGATAAACCCTGGGAATAAGGGTGTAGACCCTCCACCCGATCCCCCTTCACCAGCCTTAAACCGGGGTGTGAACATAACTTGCCCACCAGACATCTAACCCTCAACAGCCTGATCCTGCTTGTGGCATCTCCACCCACGATGGCATGGCCAGGTCCTCTTTACACACAGACACACGGACACCCAGAGGCACACACACACACACAGAAACGGGGAAGAGACCTAGGGCTACACCCGTGGATCAGAAGGTGTGGGACTCTCTGACTCTGAGCCCCCTGGTGTCACCTTTTGATTTTATTAGCCAAAGGGTCTGAGGCATTGGGGAAACATGATATGACCTGAAGGGAGGCGACGTGTCTGGCGGGCGAGCTCTCTTCTCCCTGCATCCTCTCGGCTTCAGTACAGCAGAAGAACATGTCGCTTCCTTTAGGATGTGCCTAGAAATGAGCTGGGCAGGGGGTTTTTCTCTGTAATGGGTTGCCTGGATACATGGGTTGCAATTCCGTTGGGCTCTGTCGTCAGGGAAGTGAGGTCACCACTGCCTGGGGGCTCCTTACCGAACTTCCTGCTGTACCAGAGCTCCCTGAGCCACCGGTGCGCAAGCTGCTCAGGCTCACACTCCACTCAATGCAGTGCCCATCCAGTGACCCCCATTCAGACTCCACCCAGCCCTTGGAGGCCTGGGTGCAGCTGTTGTCCTCGCTGGAGGCAACAGAGCTGGGTTTAGACGAGGTTAGTGTTAGGGTTAGGGTTTAGAAAGACTTAGGGTCAGGGTTAGGTTTAGGCGTCGTTTGGGTCAGGGTTAGCGTAAGGCTTAGGGTAGGGGTCAGGGTTAGGGTTAGGTTCATGGTTAGGTTTAGGGTCAGGCTCACAGTAGGGTCACGGTTAGCGTAACGGTCAGAGTCAGGGTCTGGGTCAGTGTTAGGGTGACGGTTAGGTTTAGGGTCAGGTTCAGGGTCATGGTCCGATTTAGGGTCAGGTTCAAGTTTTGGTTTGGGGGCAAGGTTCATGTCAGGGTTAGGGTTAGGTTTGGGACAGGTTTAGTGTCAGGGTTAGGGTCAGGGTCAGGGTTAGGTTCATGGTTATGGTAAGGTCAGCTTTATGTTTAGGATCTGTTTTATGAGTAGGTTCAGAATCAGGGTTAGCTTTAGGGTTACGATTCTGTTCAGGATCTTGGATTGGGTCAGAGTTAGGTGTACATTCAGGGTTAGGGTCAGTGTTAAGGTCAAGGCCAGGGTAAGGTTTAAGGTTAAGGTCTGACATAGGCAAAGTTCAGAGATAGGGGTACGATATGATCAGGGTCAGGTAGAGGGTCAGGATTATTGTTAAAGTGGGGTTAGGGTTAGGGCTAGGTAGGTTGAGGGTTAGGGTTAGACCAGGTTAGGGTCAGTGTCAGTGATAATGTTAGGGGTTAGTTTTAGGGTTAGGTCCAGCATTAGGTTTCGGGTCAGGGCCCGTGTTAGTGTCAGGGTCAGGATTACGTTTAGGGTTAGAGTTAGGGTCAGGCTCACATTCAGTGTCAGGGTTATGGTTAGGGTCAGGGTCAGGGTCACTGTTAGGGTCAGGGTTACGTTTCTGGTGTTTGCCTGGGTCAGGGTCAGGGTGAAGTCTAGGGCCAGTGTCAGGTTTACGGTCAGGATCAGGTATTGTTTTAAAGTCCACATGCGGGTCAGCGACAGGGTTATATCGTTGTCAGTGTTAGGGTCATGGTTAGGTTTCGGCTCAGGGCCAGGATCAGGTATAGGGTCAGGGTCTGGTATAGGCAAAGTTCAGAGATAGGGTTATGATCATAGTCAAGTATAGGGTCAAAGTTAAAGTTAAAGTTTAGGGTTAGTGTTAGGGTTAGCGTTTGGTGGACGGTTAGGATTAGAACTTGTTAGGATCAGGGTCCGTGGTAGGGTTAGGGATTAGTGCTAGGGTTGGTTCAGCGATAGGATTCTGGGGAGAGCCCGTGTTAGTGTCAGGGTCAGGGTTGCATTTAGGGTTAGAGTTAGGGTCAGGTTCACAGTCAGGGTCAGGTTTAGTGTTCAGGTCAGGGTCAGGGTACTGCCAGGGTCAGGGTTAGATTTATGGTCATGGTCTGGGTCAGGGTCAGGGTGAAGTCTTGGGCCAGTGTCAGGTTTACGGTCTGGATCAGGTATTGGTTTAAAGTCCACATTCG
>NW_028134116.1:0-56777 GCF_964662115.1 Mustela nivalis | reverse complement strand
GCCAGCACTTTCTGGCTTGCCAGGTCTCTACGGACAGGTCTGACGTTATTCTGATGGGCTTTCCTCTGTAAGTAAGGAGCCTCTTTGTCCTAGCAGCTTTCAAGAGATTGTATCTACAATTATGATTCCTCAACTTGACTGTCAGGTGCCTTGATTTTTTTTGGAATCTGTAATCATGCGGGGAGACCGTTCTGCCTCTAGTACATGAACACTGGTTCCTTTTGCGATATTGGAAAAATTTTCATGAAGAACTTGTTCCACGATATTTTCTAGACTTCTTTCTTTCTCCCCCCCTTCAGGGATTCCAATAATTCTGACATTGGAACGTTTCATGGCGTCATTTATTTCCCTGATTCTGTTTTCGTGGCTTCTAAGCTTTTTGTTCTAGGCTTCCTTCTGATCATTTCTCTCTATCTGTTTGTCCTCCAGATCACTAATTCTACCTTCTGTCTCAGTTACCCTAGCTTTTGGAGAATTTAGATTAGATTGGAACTCACTGAGAGCATTGTGAACCTCATCCCTGGTGGCTTTCAGTTCTGCCTTAATCAATTCCATTTGGTCATCCATGGCTTTCTCCAACCTAGCTATTGCCTGGATAACTGTTAGCCTGAACTCTCTTTCCGACATATTGTCTATGTTGACAGCTGCTAGCTCTGTTACAGAAGGCCCATCCTCTGTGTTTTTCTTCTGTTGGGCATTCCTCCTCCTAGTCATTTTGGTGAGAGATGACTGAACGGATGTAGCTGGATGTATTGACTGTGGTGCAGTCAAGGTGCACTCTGGAACGCTTCTGAGCAATTGGGATTCACCACCCAAACAAGAGAAAAAAGAAAAGAAAAAGAAAAAAAGAGAGAGAGAGAGAGAGACAGGAAAAAAAGGGAAGATAAAAGAGAAGGTTCAGCCCAAGTGGGACTCAAGGTAAGATTTATGAAGTATACAAACAAAAACAGACAAACAAAAAGGCTGACAAAAGTATATGACAAGGGAAAAATATATATATAAGCAAATAAAGGAAGAACCTCATCAAAAAGAACCCAAAGTATAAGATTTATATACTATCAGGACAAATATAAAAACACAGAAACACTAGCAGAAGGAAAAGATGGGAGAGTTGTTAGCACGGCTTGGCGTTCTGCCATCTGGCGAGGCTCCCAGCCCCTCACAGGAGCAGGACCCCATGCATTCTCGGGCACGATGCTGGCTCGGGGACCAAGACCTGGTTTCTCCACCACACTCTGTCTGGTTCAGCGCCCAGGGAGGCTGTCCTGGGTCCAGGGACTTAAGCCCCTGTCCCTAGCCACCCTGATTCCCACAATATCCCCCCCCACCCCGTGATCCTTTGCTCTTTTTTAGTGCTTTCAACCAGTCTCCAAGTTAATGCTGGTCCCCAGATGCAGGGCACTCTCGTATTAGGGTATTACTTTCCAATCGGTCGCCTCTGGTGGCTCCTTCCCCCTTTTGTTTATCTTCCGATATCAGTCTGACGTTCCCACTTCACTTTATCTGCCCACTGGTGTCTTCTGCCCCTGTAGAGATCCAGATGTGTATAATTCTGATCTCAGGCTGATTTCATGGGTGATCAGAGTTCTTTGGTAGGTAATCAGCTCACTTTAGGGTACAGGTTGAAACGGCACCTCCTCCTACTTCCCCACCATCTTGTCCAATCCAGCTGTCTTCTATTAGGCTGGACATTAAGTAGATTTTCAAAGATATAAAATAATGCCACCCTTGTTGATTTTTTTGAAAATGAAAACTATGTTATTTTATGAAAAATATGTTATTTTTGTTCATATGTAGTGGGCTTGATATTACTAATAATATTTACAAAATATCTTAGTTGAAAATTTTAATATGATAGATGTCAATAAATGTAAACCACATATTTAAAAGTTCTTTAGGGTCCTCAATAGTTTCTAAAGGTATAAAGTGATCTTGAGAATAAAAAACTTAGAATTGCAATAAGATAGCATATATATTTATAGATATAAAATTTCTGTATTATTCACCATTATAAGACATAAGTCTAGCTCAGAGCCCACCCAGACCATAGCCTTTGTATATTTGTTTGCCAAGAGAAGAATGAAGTTGAAAAAGTTTGACACAGAT
Source organism: Mustela nivalis (assembly GCF_964662115.1). Lineage (NCBI taxonomy): Eukaryota > Metazoa > Chordata > Mammalia > Carnivora > Mustelidae > Mustela > Mustela nivalis. Next base: position 54,671 of record NW_028134116.1, on the reverse strand, counting down.
TGATGTCCTAACTTAATCATCCATGTGATTAAATTTGAAACACTGTATAATACTGGTATGGATCCCTAGTTTCATTATTGTTTTGTCAATGCACTTGTCAACAGGTCTCAAGTATTTAAAAGCTAGAATAGCATAGAAACTACCACCATGCAATACCCATGGTGATCATTTAACTGACCTGTTACACCATCCTCTAATGGAAGGGCCACAGAATTCTAGTTGAAATGATGATACCAAACATTTAAGGTAACTATAGATGGGTTGACTTTCCTCTTGGCCCATATGAGAGAAAATATACCATATTTGATGCTAATTTCCTTATGTTCTTGTGGGTCTGATTCACTCTCTGCATGACATATGTGAATACTTAAAATAATATATGAAAACTTGAGTGATTGTTTGTAAATAGTCATCATTATTACTAGTTTTATTTGGAAGCAAAACAGAAAAACACACATAGCTGTCTAGCTGAAACCATGCCTAAGATTGCCTAAGGAATTAGTACATTGCCGTGGATAATCACAAACTACAAAGGATGGTCCAGAAATTTAGATTCTGGTATCAAGGTACATTGGATAGTGTGCTGAAAGGGTTAGTTCATTTTGTTCTTCTTGAATATGAGATCATAAGTGGACCCAAGAAATTTGGTCCATATGTTAACTATTCAAAATATCCCCGTAAAGATTAGAAGCAAGTCACATGACGGTGGAATGAAATCCTGACGTGTTTCCCTCCAGGCTTGGTGGCATTGGTCTAGGTTTTCTCGCATGATTTCAAAATTTTGCTATTTTCCCATGTTTAGAGACACCTTGATTTTGTTTTTGTCTGAGATTCAGATGTGCCGTACATATTAGGCCACATGTGTCAGATCAATCCCAGGAGGTATAGATTTTTGCTGCTGCTTCTGCCAAATGAGCAAGGTGTCTGCACCTGGGCACATAGCCTTCCACCTGGGCTGTCTGTGCCGGTGGGAGTCAGCCAGCCACCAGTGCTCTCCGGAGCCACCCCTGCATGCCTCCCCTGTGCTCTTGTATGTGCTGGGTCCTCGGAGTCAATCTTCACATGGGGAATGCTTCCCATTAGCTTAAATTTAACTAATTTAGTTAAATTAGCTTAAAACTAATTTAACTAAATTAGTTGAATAAAATGGAGGGCACATTTTGCACGGAGCGCTGGGTGTAGTACATAAACAATGAATTCTGGTACACTGAAAAGAAATTAAAAAAATAAAAAAAATCTTTAAAAATGTGGTACAATTTGAGGACAGTTACTAAAAATTTTATAGTTTTCAATTTTCTTTAATTTTTTATCTTATTCTTCTAATTTCTTATAAAAATGTTTGTGGGGATCAACTAATATATTTCTACATGTAATGAAATAGTTTATAAAAAATAAAAGATATCCAAACATAACTATTATTATTAATGTGGAAAACTACAAGCTGTTGTTGGTAAACTTTATAATATCTATCATCAACCAGAGTCAGAAGCTGCCTTAACTACTGTTCATCAAATGAAAATATACTTGGGTTTCCTAAATTAAAAAAAAATTTTTTTCAGCTGCTAATTTTGAGACTTCTTTATTTAGCCATTCTTCAGTTTAATGGTAGGAATTAAGACTATAGACTCTTGGGAAAAAATCCCTAAGAAACTTGAAAAGTGTTTCTGATCATCTTGAAAAAAAGAAAAATCCAAGAACCACTCATATGACAGTAAACAAGTTAAAGTTGTGTCTTGGTGACAGTTTTGCTACTGTGCTGGTGTGAAGTTTATGAGGTATGGAGTTGTTATGGATTAGGCCTCGCACATCAGTACAGATCTTGTTAAGTAGCTGTTGGGATTGTGACACCACAGTTTGGGCTATTTAACTTGATAAGGTATATATATATATATATATACATATATATGTATATATATATATACACAATATATATATGTATATATATGTATATATATGTATATATATGTATATATATGTATATATATATATATTGTGAACAAAGTATATTTTAGGGTAGATCTGAATTGAGAGAAGTTCCTACAATAACACTCTATCCTAATCAATTCACAGGTCCTCTTTGAAGTAGAAAGAATGATTTTATTGCATGTTAGGCATTTAAAAGAGGCATTTATTTAGGGTTTTTGTTTTGTTTTGTTTTTCCATATATACACTTTGATTATACCCAAAGGTGGTGCAAGTTACCATTGCATTTTTTTTTTAATTTTTAAAATTTAAATTCAATTACCATTGCATTTTTCCAAGCACCATACAAGATAGGGCCTCTCCAGGACTGGGTGAAAGGGAGAAGTTACATAAGATTAATATAGTAAATTGATATCCTTCAATAGTTTCTTTCAAATATTTACAATGGTCTCTGCTAACATGTATTAAAGTTGATTCCCAAATATCACTTAAGAGGGATAACACTTGTCTTGAAAGTTTGACTTATTTTTTCTACCTCAAAGGAGTTAGCAGTTTCAGTCCTGTACATAACAATTTTTCCATAAATAAGCCCTAAAAATATTTATGAGAGAAAGAACTGCCAAGGATTCTGAGATGTGACCTATCAGGTCTATGAGGTTAATCTTTAATTCTTTAATGTGGGAAATATAGATATTTATAAGAAACCAAACAATTTCTTTCATATGATTTTAAATCTGGATCCATCAGTTATTAAGAACAAAGGTCAAACTTTTCCCATTATATCATCTGAAATAAAGTATATAGGAAAAAGTAAAATGAAGTAATTAATCTTGAAGGAGATGTGGCTATCATAGACTTAAGATTTTCCAGGTATTATTCAGATCATTTAATTTCATAATTCAGAAGAAATGAAGACCAATCAGAAGTCCCTCTAATATTTTTTCAAACTGTCACATTCCCAGAGTACCCTGAAAACCATGACCATAATATTTTGCAGCTCTTTCCATTAAGGAGTAATGTCTACTTCCCCATCTCTTGAGTCTGGGCTTGCCTTGTGACTTGCTTTGACCAACAGAATGTAACATAGGTGTTAGGACTTTGTAACTATTACTTTTTCGGTTTGTTTAAGGACTTACTTTTTTAAGAGCAGTTTTATATTCACAGCAAAATTGAGAAGAAGGTACAGAGATTTCTCTTATACCCCCACCCCCACATATATGCTTAACCTCCCCTACTACCAACAACACTTACCAGAATGGCACTCTTTCGCTTTGTTTTGTTTTATCAAGGATGCAGCTTGGCAAAAAGACTGACATATGATCTTTTACCTTAGGGTTCACTCTTGGTGTTGTGCAGTCTGTGGGTTTGGACAGGTGTATAATGACACATATTCATCATTCAATACCATACAGAGTATTTTTACTGTCCCCCAAATCTTCTGTGCTCCACTTATTCATCCCTCTCACCCAACACCTGACAATGGTATTTTCATTATCTCCATGCTTTTGCTTTTTCCAGAATGCCATGCAGTTGGAATCACACAGTGTGTAGCCTTTTTCAATTGGCTTTTTTCACTTGGTAATATACCTTTCAGTTTCTGCTATGTCTTTTCATGGCTTGATCGTTTATTTCAAGTGCTGAATAATTCCATCATCTGGATGTACCACAGTTTATTTATCCATTCACCTTACTGAAGGACATCTTGATTGTTTCCAGGTTTGGGCAATTACGAATAAAACTGCTATAAACATCAGTGTGCTGGTTTTTGTGCAGACGTAAGTTTTCAGTTCCTTTGCATAAATACCAAGGAGCCCATCTGTCGGATCATATGGTTAAGAGTATGTTTAGTTTTGGAACAAATCTCCAGACTGTCTTCCACAGTGGTTGCACTATTTTCTTTCCCAGCAGCAATGTGTGAGGAGTTCCTGTTGCTCTGCACTCTTGCCAGCATTTACTATTGTCAGTGTTCCAGATTTGGAGCATTCTAACAGGTGTATAGTTGTATCTCACTGTGGTTTTAATTTTTATTTCCCTGATGGCATATTATGTGGAGCATCTTTTCATATGCCTATTTTCCATTTGCATATCTACACTGGTGACGTGTCTGTTAAGGAGGTCTTTGACCCATTTTTTTAATTGGGTTGTCTATTTTCCTATTGTTGAGTCTTAAGTATTCTTTGTATATCTTGGATAATGGACCTTTATCAAATGTATCTTTTGCAAATATTTACTTTCAGTCTTTAGCTTGTCTTCTAATTCTCTTGACATTGTATTTTGCAGAGTGGAAGTTCTTAATTTTAATGAAGATTTAGCTTATTAATTATTTGTTTTATGGATCTTGCCTTTGGCATTGAACCTAAAAAGTCATTGTAATAGCCCAGGTCATCTAAATTTTCTCCTATATTCTCGTTAAAGAGTATTATAGTTTTGCATCTTAAAAAATGCATAAATTTGCACTTAACTCTATTATCCACTTTGATTTAATTTTTGTGAAGATTGTGAAGTCTGGGTCTAGGTTCACTTTTTAAATGCGGATGTTCAAGTGAGGAATCACTGAATTCTAACCCTGAATCCAATGTTATACTACATGTTACCTAGCTAAAATTTAAGTAAAAATTTGAAAAGAAAAATAAAGAAAATAAAAAGAAAAATGAATCAAAATAAATGTGAATGTCCAGTTGTTCCAGCACCATTTGTTGAAGACAAATCTTTCCTCCGTTGCCTCTTCTCATTTATTAAAAATGAGGTGACTATGTTTATGTGGCTCTATTTCTGGGCACTCTGTTTTGTTCTATTGGTCAATTTATCTGTTCTTTCACCAGTACCACACCATCTTAATTATTGTAGCTTTATAGGAAGTCTTGAAGTTGAATAGGTATCAATCCTTGATATTTCTTCTTCTTCAGTATTGTGTTGACTATTCTGTCTTTTGTCTTTCCATTTAAATGTTGTTGTTAGATTGTTGATTTCCACAAAATAACTTGTTAGCAGTTTGAATGGCATTGTATTAATCCATAGGTCAAGTTGGGATGAACAGACATCATGGCAAGTATTGAGTCTTCTCATTCGTGAACATGGACTCTCTATTTATTCAGTTTTTTTATTTAATTCATTAGAGTTTTATAGTTTTTCTCATATGGGCTTTGTACAAATTTTATTAGATTTATACATAAGTATTTCACTTTTGAGGCTGCTATTATAAATAGTATTGTGCTTTTAATTTCTAATCCCACTTGTTCATTGCTATATCTAGGAAAGTAATTGATTTGTTTTTTATTTTAACTCTGTAGCCTGGCTATAATCCAGGAGCTTTGCTGTTGATTTCCTTCCTTTCTTTTTTTTTTTTTTTTTTTTTGTGGGGAGGTGTTTTCTACATAGATGATCATGTTATCTGTGAACAAAGACAGTTTTAATTTCTTCCTTCCCAATCAGTGCAGCTTTTATTTCCTTTTTGTACTGCATTAACAAGGACTTAAGGGCTTATGGAACAATGGAAGGAGTGGTGAGAGGGGGTATTCTCACCTTCTACCTGGCCTTAGTGGAAAAGCTTCGAGTTCCTTATCATTTATGACATCAGAGATAAGTGTTCTGAAGATCTTTTTTTTTTTATCAAATTGACCAAACTTCCCTCTATTCTTAGTTTACTGAGAGCTCTTATCATGAATGAGTGTTAGATTTTTGTCAAATACTTTTCCCACATTTATTGATATGATTTTTCTTTTTTAGCCTGTTGATGTGAGGGATTATGTGAATTAATTTTTGAATGTTGAACCAGCCAGGCATCACTGGGGATAAATCCCACTTGGTCATGTTATATCATTTTTAAAAAAGATTTTATTTATTTATTTGAGAGAGAGAGCAAGCACAAACTGGGAGGAGCAGCAGAGGGAGAGGAACAAGCAGACTCTCCGCTGAGTTGGGAGCCCAAGGCGGAGCTTAATCCGAGGACCCTGAGATTACGACCTAGCTGAAGTCAGTTGCTTAACCAACTGAGCCACCAGGTGCCCCTCATTTTCCTTTTACATACATTGTTGCATTCAATTTTCTAATATTGATTTTTTAAATTTCATTGGTTTTATTGATTCTCTAATGTTGAGTATTTTGGCATCTCTGATCATGAGAGATGTTGGTCTGTAGTTTTCTTGTAATATCTTTGGTTTGGTATTAAGGTGATACAGGCCTCATAGAATGAGGAAGCATTATCTCTGCTTCTGTCCTCTGGAGAATGGTTGTAATTTTTTCCTTAAATGTTCAGTGGAATTTACTAGTGAACCCACCAGGGTCTGGTGCTTTTTGTTTTGGAAGATTATTAATTATTGATTCAGTTTCTTTACTAGATAAAGGCCATTCAGATTGTCTATCTCCTCTTGCATGAGGTTTGGAAGATTATGTTTTTCAAGGAGTTAGTCCATTTAATCTAGGTTACCAAATTTGTGGCCATATAATTATTTATCATATTCTTTTATTATCCTTTTAATTTTCATGGCATCTGTCATGATTTCTCTGCTTCCATTTCTGCTATTAGTAATTTTTGTCCTCTCTCTTTTTTCCTAGGTAGCCTGAGTAAGAGACTTATTGATCTTTCAAATAACCATCTTTTGGCATCATTAACTTCTGTTTTTACTGATTTCCAGTTTCATATTTATTTATTTCTGCTCTAATTTTTATTTTTATTATTTTTTAAAAGATTTTATTTCTTTATTTGACAGACAGAGGTCACAAGTAGGCAGAGAGGCAGGCAGAGAGAGGAGGAAGCAGGCTCCCTGCTGAGCAGAGAGCCTGATGTGGGACTCGATCCCAGGAGCTTGGGATCATGACCCGAGCCAAAGACAGAGGCTTTAAACCACTGAGCCACCCAGGCGCCCCTAGTTCTGCCCTAATTTTTATTATATCTTTTCTTCTGCTTACTTTGAGTTTAATTTGCTCTTTTTTTCATAGTTTCCTAAAGTGTAAACTTAGATTATTGATTTCAGATTTTTCTATTTTTCTAATTTATCTGCTCAATGCTATTTTCATTACAATAGGCTGGAGTTGAATATTTCCCTTCTTGTAAGTGGAAGACTCAAGCTAGCTGGAGCTGTTGCATAGTTCCCTTCACCTAGGGCAGTTACGCTCTGAAAATGCATCAGAGGTTTGACTGCTTAACTAGTTCTTTTGAGGGCAGACTTTGGTAAGAAGAACAGAGTACTCTGGCATATTTCAGAATGGTTTCTTTTCCCTCTTCTACCATAAGCATCAAGGGATTTTTTTCTAATATTTACTGTGGGAACATGTTTGAGCTGCTGGAGGTAAATCTCACAAAATTTTGGTGGCCCCTATGACTGGGTCCCCTGGAGTTTTTAACTCTCAGACTTGTCTACACTGAGCTTTCAGTAATCATCAAGTACCCCAGCATTGGTTCCTACAGAAGTTTTTTAAAGATTTATTTATTTATTTGAGAGAAAGGGAGAGTGACCATGCACAACCCAGAGGGGCAGAGGGCAATGGAGAGAGGGTCTCAAGCAGACTCTGCTAGAAGGAAGCCCAAGGCAGCGCTTGATCTCAGGACCTTAAAATCACAGCCTGAGCTGAAACCAAGAGTCAGATGCATAACTGACTATGCTAACCAACCAGCCCCCTACGGTAATTTCTGCTCCTGAATCCCCACTCTGATCATTGTTATGCTCTGTATTTGCCTATTAGGGTGTCTCCAGTCCTGGGGACAGCAGTGTGCCCCATGTCCTCACTTAGCTTATGGATCCTAGAAGAATCATAGATTTTTTTTTTTTCTGTTTAGCTTTTTACTTCTTGTTAGGATGGAATGGTGGCTTCCAAGCTCCTCACATGCAGAATGACAAACCAAAATTTCAGTTTTGGGGTGCCTGGGTGGCTCAGATGGTTAAGCATCTCCCTTTGGCTCAGGTCATGATTTCCAGGTGGTGGAATCGAGCCCCACATCAGGCTTCCTGGTCAGTGGGGAGTTTGCTTCTCTCTCTCTCTCCCCCTGCCTCACCCTCTGCTTGTCCTCTCTCTGTCTCTGTCTCTCTCTTCCAGATCAAAAAATACAGTCTTTAAACCAAAAAAACAAAAGTGTAGTTTCTACTTTTGACCTCTTGAAAGAGCCCTGAAGAGAAATTTTTATAAAACCAAGAATAAAGGAGAATCGAGAATAAGAATAGAGATGCAGCCATCCCAGTTGTAACCAGATAAATCCATCCCCAAGCTGCACCCAGCCCCCTGCAGCTGAATGCTACACATAAATGAGCTCAGGCAAACCAGCAGGAATTGTGAGAAGTAATCAACTCACAGAATTGTGAGAAATAATAAATTGTTGATTTAAAGCCATTTGGAATTGGGTTATAAGGTAGACAACTGAAAGAAATATTGATACCTATAAGTGGGATATAATAAGGAATGGATAACATCTGTCTTTTGCCTGAAAGATCACATTATTTGAAAAAGCATATTAAAAATAGTCATTGCTAAGCACACTGAAACCTCATATATTTCTCAACATTATGGGAGTCATTAGGACTTTTGTTATATTCTTTTTCTTTTGTTAGCTTTATTAATGTATAATTAAATAAAATTAGAATTCACCTAAAATGTACAATGTGATAATTTGGTATATACACGTATTGTGGAAGGATTTGCACATCGAGTTAATTAACAAACCCATCACCTCCAATACTTAATAGGGATTTTTTGGTGAGAACATGTAAGTTCTACTCTCTTAGCAAATTTCAGTGATACCATCCAGTGTTATCAACTGTAGTCACCGTGTTATATGTTAGATCCTCAGACCCTATTCATCTTATAACTGGAAGCTTATTACACCCTTTTACCTATCTCTCCCTTTTCCTCCCACACCCCCAGCCCTTGGAAACCACTTTACAATGTTTGTCTTTCCCTGTCTGGCTCCTTTCACTTATCATAATGCCCTCTAGTTTTATCCATGTTGTACAAATGGCAGGATTTCCTTCTTCTATAGGGTAGAATAATATTCCATTCCATCATTCATACACACACACTGTACACGCACAGGCACACATGAGTGCGTGCATGTGCACGCACGCACACACACACACACACACACACACAAATTTCTTTATTCACCCCTCCATCATTAGATGCTTGGGTTGTTTCAATATCTTAGCTCTTGTGAGTAATGCTGCAATGAACAGAGGAGTTTAGGTAACTCTCTGAGATAGTGATTTTGTTTCCTTCGGATGTATACCCGGAAGTGCTAGATCACAGGGTAGTTCCATTTTTCATTTTTCGGGGAACCTCCATGCCATTTGCCATCGTGAATTTATCAGTTTATGTTCCCACCAGTAGTGCACAAGGGTCCTGTTTCTCCACATCCTCACCTGCTTGTTATCTTTTGTCTTTTTGATAGCAGACATCCCAACAGGGGTGAGAGGATGTGTCAGTGTGGTTTGCATGTCCCTGATGATTAGGGATGTTGAGCACTTTCTCATGTACCTGTAGCCATTTGTGTGTCCTCTTTGGAAAAAAAGTCTATTCAGGTCTTTTGCCCATTTTTAAAATCAGGTTGTTTTGTTTTGTTTTGCTATTGAACTGTAGGAGTTCTTATATATTTTGGATATCAGCCCCTTATAGAATATGTGGTTTCCAAATATTTTCTCCTTTTCCTTAGATTGCCTTCTCATTTTCTTGACAGTTTCCTTTGCTGTACAGAAGTTTTTTAATGTTACATTCCTTTTCATAATTTTTTTTCCTAACACTAATCTATAATAAGGTCATTCTTATTTTTTTTCTCTCTCACATATATTCGGGAGTTTTCTTCTAGCTTTTATATGAATATATCCATTATGAATTTCTTTTCCTTTTCTGTATTAGCTTATCATATCTGCCCATGTTGCCTCTCTGATTTCTTAGAGACACAGATGAAGACGATGTGTGTTAGCCCCCAAATATTCTCTCCATCCTTCACTGGTTTAATGTTTAAAAGCAAATGAACCATTAAGATAATAATCCCTATTCTTACTTTTTTTGCCCTGAGGCTTGTTAGCTTGTATTTCTTCTCACTGACTCAAGTCATTGCTTTCATCAGGTCAAGTTATTATAAAGGATTTTTGTTTTTTGCTTTTTGTCTTTTTTAGTAATTTTCCCCCTTTCTGATGCTCACCATTTTAACATCATTTTCATTGACCTTCTGCTTTAGTCTCATTGTCAGACATAATTACATTTCTGTTTCAAGATCGGGGAATGGTTAAAATTGCTGGCTTTGCAATCAGAGCCAGGCTCGACCCCTTACTTCTTGTATGATCTTCATTAAGTAATTAATCCTCTCACGTGTGTAATAGAATATTACTAGTAATAATAGTAACAAAAAGCATTTATTAGGCACTTACATCAGTTAGCTACTTCTATACAAAAACCTGTCCCATGTTCCAGTAACCCTGTGAACTGAATACTATCATCCTTCCTATTTTACAGATGATAGAAGTTAGGATCAGATACACAGATTTACTTACAGGAGAGTTGTGGGAAGTACTATTGAAATTAGTCCCAAGGAGCACAGGGAGCACATAAATTGCATTTGCTTAAACCAGTCAAAAGCAAAGATAATTGCCTTGAAATTGAGCGGTATTATTCAGTGGCTAGAAAACAAGCTGCCTCGGGGACAGAGCGAGTGGAGTAATACACTATCTAAAGCATACATCTGGGTGCCTGGGTGGCTCATTTGTTAAGTGTCTGCCTTCAGCTCAGGTCATGATCCCAGGGTCCTGGGATCGAGCCCCACATCAGGCCCCCTGCTCAGCGGGAAGCCTGCTTCTCCCTCCCACCTCCCTTGCTTGTGTTACCTCTCTAGCTGTCTCTCTATGTCAAATGACCCTGCAATTGCACTACTGGGTATTTACCCCAAAGATACAGATGTAGTGAAAAGAAGGGCCATCTGAACCCCAATGTTTATAGCAGCAATGGCCACAGTCGCCAAACTGTGGAAAGAACCAAGATGCCCTTCAACGGATGAATGGATAAGGAAGATGTGGTCCATATACACTATGGAGTATTATGCCTCCATCAGAAAGGATGAATACCCAACTTTTGTAGCAACATGGATGGGACTGGAAGAGATTATGCTGAGTGAAATAAGTCAAGCAGAGAGAGTTAATTATCGTATGGTTTCACTTATTTGGAAAACAATCTGAGGGGATTGAAGTGGTGGGAGGCAGGGTGGGAGGTTGGGGTACCAGGTGGTGGGTATTATAGAAGGCACAGATTGCATGGAGCGCTGGGTATGGTACAAAAATAATGAATACTATTATGCTGCAAATAAATAAAAAATAAATTTTAAAAATATATTAATTAATTAATTTTTAAAAAATTTAAAAAATCTTAAAAAAAATAAAGCATACACCTAGCCATAAATATCCAAGCATCTCCTGACATGTTCTTTAGGGCCAAGTCTGGTACGTGCACTGGCAGAAGTTTGTATCTATCTCCAGGATATACTTGCTCTAGAGGTGCAAAGAGTAGGAAGAATCCCTGGACACACAGCACGCTCACTTCCTATCCCAGCTGCATAATTGTGACCTCTTGGCCCTACTCACCAGTAGTCCCAAGAAGGCAGAGTTTATAGTCAAGAGGGCTCTCAGTTCTAGCCCCAACATGGACCAAGACATGAGTCGGTCCTCAGTGTAAACTTGTTGGGCAGAAGAACAAATGAACTCCAGGTCAGGGGTCAAACAACTTAAGTTTGCATCCTAGTTTTGTTTTGTCTTGTTTTTCTGCTAAAGATGTAATTTATTCGAGGTGGTTGGGTCTGCTTCTTGAATCCCTACTCTGTCTCAATAATAGGCTTAGCAACAAGATTAAATGAGATAATGGATGTGAGCATGTTTGTGAAATTTTTAAATGTCTGTTATTGAGATGAGTTTAATCTCCACTCAGCTTTTTAACTTCCCTCATTACCATGATGAGTCTCATTAATCTTTACTTGCCTTGCTGTCCCTGATTTCCCTCCTCTCTAGAATATTCCCAGTCTATAATCTCTATGTCATATGATACCATATCTTTGCAAAATGTCTTATAAATGTCCTGCCAGTTAGAGTTCTGCAGTTAGAAAAAAAATTCTGTAATAAAATAAAATATTTTTTGATCTTTTGTCAGCTTTAAAACATCTCTAAGGTCATTGACATTAAGGCAGTGGTTAGTGCCATTGACCAAGATTCTGACCAACTCCATGCCCTTGAATGCCTGAAGCTTTCTTCCCAGTTTCTTCCTTATACCTGGGGGCAGGGCTTCTTTCAAATTCTCCTGTCTTTGGGCCCCTGCTCTGTACCTTTTTGTCGTTGCTTGCTTTGGTTTGTTTCCCTGGCCTCCACCTGAACCCAGGAATACATGCCTCTCTGAATTTCTCCAAAGAATATCCTCACACAAAAACATGAGTGAGCAATGTAGAATTTACTTCAGATATTTTAGGGGATGTTAAAAAAAAAATCCTCTTAAGCAATTCAGTTTTTTTCAAACTTTCTCTGCTTCTGCTGCTGTTGCTGCTCCCAAGCTCTCCTCTTTCTACCTACCTCCAACGTCCTTAGCCTTTCCAATTCCTCTGTCCTTCCTGCTGGACCAGCGTAGCTCCTTACCTGATGCAATTCTGCATTCTTCTTGGATTTTGCAGAACCGTTTATGTCTTTCCTTAAACAACCAGGTGGCAGCCAACTCCTATAACCTGTAGAGTAGGCTCCATGCCCAGTGTAAAGCCCAACACAGGGCTTGAACTCATGACTCTGAGCTCAAGACCTGAACAGAGATCCAGAGTTGGTTGGTTAACCAACTCAGCCACCCAGGCACCCTCAGAATAAGATCTTATGTACGGTATTGAGCCAATGAAATGCAGAAGGATGCAGAAAGATGAATGAAGAAAACAAGAGTATAATGATATCAGAGAACATCAGACTTCAGAATATACTTGGAGAATGTTGTTCTTGCACTATCACCTTCTGTCACGTCTTCTCTTGGGAATGTTCATTGTATTTCTGATAGTTTATGCTGAAAGCATAGACATAGCTTTCCCCTTTTCTGCTTTGGTTTGCTTAGACTTCTGTCCTCTCTTGGAAAATAAGAGATGGGGAAGAAATAGCAAAATTAAGTTTCCCACTAGGTGGCAAAGAGGCACTACTTTGATTTGCAGCTTTTTTCTGTACAGCATGAAAATAGGAGAGAAAAAACCATGTCAGCTATAGGCTACCTTGGAATGAATATATATTATATATATATTAACATTTATATATATATATATATTTTTCTACAGATTTCACCCTTGGGAGAGAAACTGACTTATAATGATTACAAATCAGAAAGTGTGGGAAGGATAGAATTATTGAGATAAGTCAGATTAGGGAATTTTAAAACATGTAAATGTTTAAACTTGTCTTTAGGGAAGACAGAGTAGGAAATTCCAAATTGGTACCTTCAGTGCATTTATTGGCAGCCTCGTAGCTTGCAGGGTCATCTCCAGAGCCTTCTGTTACTTCATTTAGATGGTGGTTACCTGTGGATCCCTAAACTTGATTTATACTTGTTTAAAAATGTTTTAACATACCTAAAATTTCTGGAGTTTCTTTTTTCTTTCTTTATTTTTTTTTTAAATATATATCTTGTTGGCTCTGGGCCATAAGTAGAGCTAGTACCTCATGTACAAAGAGCTTCTGAGCCATTCTGATAGCCCGTGTAAGGTGAGGTGACTGTAAACCAAAACAAGGAGAACCTTGCAGTCTTTACAGACAAGTCTGGGGCAAGAGGAGGTAGATTGGTTTTTTTCCCTTTGTTGAAACTATGAATGGAGGATAGAGGAGATGGAGCATAAAGTCAGTATCTTCTCAAAGTGTCCACTCTTTCAAGTGTCCACAGAAGTTGTCAGTGGAATTCAAATATTGGTTTAGTTTGGATTCACTTGAGAGGTTAGCTTGATTCAGTCTCTCCACCCTCAGTTTTCTCACCTGTTAAATAGAAGTAATAATAGGACCTCCTTAAGATGCTGCTGAGGACGAAATGCAATGATGATGACAGTAATAAAAGGGATATTGATAACTACAAACTTGTAAATACTCATTTTGCACCAGCTAGTCGGAGAAGATGGGACAGTTTCGATTCAATTCAAGGAGACTAAGTACATGTTTATGAATTTGGGTCAGAAAATTAATCTAACATGGCCTCTCCTCTCCTTTACTGTTTATTTATCATGCTCACATACACAAGAAAACACAAAGATGAAGTAAAACAACATACACCAAGCAAACTAATAAAACAAGGAACAGGTGTACGTGAATGGACTTGAGGGACATTCAGGTTCACCCACATACCCTCAGATGTATTTAAATCCCTTGGGAAGGGTGTGGCTTGGTTTCCAGTTGGGAGTTCACACTACACAGAGATCTCTAAGACTCCTTCCTGGTCTTACATTCTGTGATTAAAATTCAAGCACTTTAGTGAGCTTTGTGAAACCTATCGTGACAGATAGCATTTGCAATTTATAGTCTTTGGTTTTGCACTCTGGTGTCACCTATGATGACTGTCCTATTTAAATTTATCACCCTTCCCTTGGTACTTCCTATTCCCTCATCCTGATTTATTTTTTTTTCCCATGATACATTTATTTTTTTCCCATGCTACATTTAAGTTTACTTATTGTATTTATTTGTCTCTTAAAACTAAAATATAAGATCCTTCAGGGCAGGACTTTTTGTTTGTTTCATTCACTTCTCTATCCTCAGATCACAAAATATAATTTTTCACTGATATTTGTTGAATTAATGAATCAAGGAATAAATGATTAGCTGAAGAGTGAGGGGGCAAAAGGCTCCTGGACTTCACATTTTATTGATATTATAGTTCTAGCTGTGCCTGCAGAGTTGATTCATTTATTTGTTTAACTAATATTTCTTGAGCTTTGCACGATGATGTGTTGGGAACCTCAGGATACTCACATTCTAGTTTGTCAGACACACAATAATCAGTAAATGCATGTGTTAAAGAATACTGTTTGAGGATGGGAGACCTCTCTAGAATTTTATAGAAGCACTAAGCACTGCAACCTGTTTGGAAGGTGGTGAGGTGATATCCTGAAATCATGTTCGTATGACAGTCACATTGTTTGTAATGTACATTTTATGTGATTTGACTTAGTTTTGGTTCAGGAGATTGTAGGGGGCCATAAATTCTCTTCCTGTTACATTTGATACCTTGGATAAGTTCTGTAAAGGAAATCATGAAGATGGTGTGATCAGTATTCGGGGGGATGCTATTTTAGGAGAGTCTCCCCGAGATGAGCAAGAAGTTGAGGCAAGAAGGATGGGGACGAGTCATTCAAGCAGCAAGATGAAGGAAGAGCATCCCAGGCAGAGGGATCAGAATATGCAAAAGCTTAGGGGCGAAGAAGTATGTCAGAAACAGAAATGTGATCAGTGCAGAAGAAAGGGAGACAATTTTAGGAGGTAAGATTTTAGGGATTTGCAGATCACAGGAGTTGTTATAGGGCTGTGATGATGAGTTTTCTGTTTATTCTAAGGACAAATGGGAAAACATCAACTGGCTTTAAGCCAGAGAGTCACATGATTTGACCTGCATTATGTAACATTCACTCTGGCTACTCAGGAAAAATAGTTTGAGGAGCAAGAGAAGGTGGATCATTTGGGAGGCAAAATTGTATCAGTTTAGGTGACTGCTGATGGAGGCTTAGCCCTGGGAAGTGGGAGTGGGAAGAGAAGAACTGGGGATTGGGGACATATGTTGGGGGTAGAACCAAGAGGACTTGCTAATGGGTTCATTGTGAGGGTAGGGGAAGGAAGGACTCAAGGATGATTCTTGGGTTTTGGGCCTCATCCATGAGGTGAATATTGGCACCACTACCTGGAATTCAAAAGACTGGGAGAAAAGCATGCCAAAAAACAAAACAACCCCCCCCCTAAAAACAACAAAAAACAAAAACTAGAAGGAGCTCTGACACCTGCATCAGTCTTTCAGAATCCATCTTTCAGAATCCTTTTCTGTTAGGTGTGGAGTTGGAATAAATCCTGTGGCTCTTGTATTCTTGACAAGGAGGATATCAACAAAGTGGTGAAAATGGAAGCCGCGTTAAATGTTCCTGTCTCTGGAAAACCTTACACATCTCCCCATCTCCGAAAAAATATGACTACTTCCCCTAAGTATTTGGATCATGCCCCATCATACCACATTCCACATTGAAAGGAATTCATTTAGTCACTCTGCTACTTATCTGCCGAGATTATGAGAATTTTGGAGAAACAGAGATCATTTAGCATTCAGTCATAAATCCGTAGTACGTGGCACATAGTTGGTGTTCAAAAATAGATGAATGAATGAATGAATGAACGAATGAATGAATAATTGTGTGGCTAACATGAATAAAATCTCAGAGTCATTGCTTTTCAGAGATTTCCTATGAGATAATATTTGGGTTTGATCCTCTGGATATTGAACATTTGAAAGGAAATGCATATAGCGTCTTAGATGAGTGAGGCGCTGGAAAACCTTTTTGAAAATCCAGATGAGTAAGGTGCTAAAGTGGTCTCAGGATTGACTTTTATAATAAGTGGCTTTGTGGTTGAGAATATGGAGTAGCTACAAGATCCATCAACTTAAGCTCAGCCTTATCTTCAGATATCGTCTTTCATACCTGAATAAGGGTTCAGAGCCAGCTCCCTTTGCTTCTGACTACAGTGTTACCATGTGATTGGAGGAGTTGTATATGGCTTCCCTGTGGCACCTCCAATACCTTCTGAAGTGGAGTTAGAGACAGGGCTGAAGCTTGAGATTCTGGGGACAGAGAAGCTGATAAATGTTTTCACCCCTATTTTTGTAGCCAGCCTCCTATTATGTGTTAGTAGATAAATCTTCGTCTGGCCCCTTGAAGGATTCTACCAAAGGGTAGACAAAAAAGTGCTTTTGTATTAACTCAGCCAAATGATCATGGTAAAAAGATGGTTAAATATAGCCCCACCTCGGTTTTTGTCTCAGGCTGCATATGTTCGTGCCTCAGAGTCATTTCTTGCAAAGCAGGGGTGTGTGGCACTCATCTATCTTCTAGGGCATTCAAATACTCCCCAAATTTAAATACTTTCATACTTTTAAATACTTGAGATAGCAAAGTTCCAGGACTATACAGGGTGAAGGAACATTCAGATCAAAGATGAGAGTTTGTACAGACCTATGAATTTTGAAAGTGGCTTAAATTTTATCTTATAAACATACCATAATTTAGTTAATTAATTCCATATGCCTGGAAATGTACCCTTTGGCTTTTGAAAATAACATTCTAATGAACTTCCTTGTACACAAATATTTGTGCCACCAGTTGTTTATTTATTTATTTGCTTATTTTTGGGTATATTACTAGAAGTATAATTGGTTTTTCAGTGTTTCGCATTTTAGTTTTCATTTTAGCATATATTCCCAAATTGGCAAAAATTTTCAAATGAACTCTTTGATGAAGTTATTCTGTATAATTCCATCTTTGCAGTTTTTCCTGCCTAGAGACTCAGGCAACATTCTGACACCATGACATTTTTAATATTGCCTTAAGTAACATTTTATTCCAGCTATCTGATCATGCCCAAACTTTTTTATCCTGGTTAAATATTTTAAGTGTTAAGCTTGTGAAGAGTCATAGCTGTTGCTGAGGAAAGAATTTATAAGGACATTCTTGGTGCAGAATGCAAATACAGTATATGACACACATATAATATATGGAACCTCAAATCAACCAAAATGGCTTTATATCTTAAGATATACACCCAGCTCAATCAGTTGATTAAACATTATCCAAAACAGCTGGCAGCTGACAGGGATGATTCTTTCAGAGTAACTTTTCTTTCAATTTACATATACAGAGAAAAAAAAGAAATTCTGCAGTAACAGGTTAACACACAACAGTAATAATAATTTGGAGGCCCACTGTGTTTTCAACTAAGTAAAAAGGGCTTATGTGAATAGCCTCGTGTTGATCTGGTCCTCTACTCTAACACTTTAGTTTGTCCTGGGTTCTTTCCTTCCTGGGAACTAACATCTGGTTCTCTTCTACTCTGAACTGTCCAAAGGCAAAAAATGGGAGAGGATGTGTTCTTTCGAAAGTCGTAATGCTAAGGCAAAAGCCATCCAGGAGCAAGAATTTGTGTTGGAGTCAGTACCCCTACAATGAAATATCCATGCAATCTAGGTCATCATGAGGTTAACATTATGATCAAATGAGAGGATGTCAGTGAATATAGGGTACAGGCTGAAGGACCGCTCATAGCCGTGAAAACCATTATCACCTTGAGGGGCAGTAGGGGTAGATAACTATAAATGCAAGCACAGCGCCTTCTTATTTCTATCAAGTACCCACAATGCTCTTCCTCTGGGAAGCTTCTGCTAATTCACAACTTCAAAGCCTGCCCCACATCTCATTTCCTCCAACTTTTCAAGGACTTCCCAGCTCTTTCTTGGTGATTGTCCTTCTTCAGAATTTATACAACTTAATTTTCTGCGACTTCCTTGGTCAATGCACTTTTAGATGATCTTTCTGTTAGGGGCTGACTTGTGTCCCCCTAAAACATATACATTGAAGTCTTACTGCCTGGTATCTCAGAACGTGACTATATTTAGAGATGGGACCTTGAAAGAGGTGATTCAATTAAATGAGGCCTGTAGACTAGGCCATTATCCTCTCTGACTGGTGTCCTTACAAGAGGAGGAAATTGGCATGTACAAAATACATGAGGTTGGGCATGCACAGAAGAAAGATGATGCCAAAGACAAAGTAAGACGGCAGTCAAGAAGAAAGGCTTCAGAAGAAACCAAACCTTGATCTTGAACTTCTAGCCTTCAGAACTGTTATTTAAAGCACTCTGTCTGTGGTACATTGTTATGACCGCCCTAGAAAATGAATGCACCTGCCTTCTGAATTAGGTTGTAATTTCCTTGAATGAACCAACCTCTTTTACTTCTTTATACAAGTACGTCTTGAATAATTATTTCCATTATAATTAAATCATGCAACTGGATGGAGAATGAAGGAACTGATTCTTCTGGAACAGTCAGGAAAGCACGCAACTCCTGATTTGGGGGTTGTAAGCTTGTGTCCCATGTTGGGTATAGAGATTACTAAAAAAAATTCAATAAAGTTAAAAAAAATGGATTTCTCAGAGTAGCTGATAAATATGTTCCACACTTGTCTAGGAGGTATTTAAAAAAATACCTTATCTTATCTATAGGTATTTAAAAAAATAACTTATCTCTTAGTCATCTAGGGGATTTAAATGACAAGAATAGTCTTGGGCAATGCCATATAGATTGTCTAATTTGACTCTGTGAACAGCTTTTTGAAATGGGCTAAGCAGGTGTTTAAATACATCATTTTATAGCATCTAAGGCTCAGGTTGAGAGACCTGTTCAAGTCAGATAGCTAGGAAATAGCTTGAAATCCGATCTAAATTTTCCTATTGCAAATTTGGTATTGCCTTTCCTCCTGGTCACCCACCTGCCTGGGACAACTGTGTTTTAAGAAAAAGATCCCAGGGGTGCCTGGGTGGCTCAGTGGGTTAAAGCCTCTGCCTTCAGCTCAAGTCATGATCCCAGGGTCCTGAGATTGAGCCCCGTATCGGACTCTCTGCTCAGTGGGGAGCCTGCTTCCTCTGCTCTCTGTGCCTGCCTCTCTGCCTACTTGTGATCTCTGTCCATCAAAAAAATAAATAAAATCTTAAAAAAAAAAAAAAAAAGATCCCAGAACCAGGAGTTAAGAGAAATAGATTTGAGAAATAATTCTACTTCGGGTACTTAGACTCATTTATTCATTTATTCAACTTATTTTTTAAAATATTTTTAAAGATTTATTTATTTATTTATTTGACAGAAATCACAAGTAGGCAGAGAGGCAGGCAGAGAGAGAGGGGGAAGCAGGCTCCCCGTCGAACAGAGAGCCCAATGGAGGGCTCGATCCCAGGATGTGGAGACCACAATCCAAGCAGAAGGCAGAGGCTTAAGCCACTGAGCCACCCAGGCACCCCTCAACTCAGTTTTGTTAATAGCCTACTCTGTAAACTATACCAGGCAAATGATAACTTAACTTTCAGACTCAGGTTTCTTATCTATTAAATGGAAAATAATATCTGATTTGCACACCTTACAGGAAGGTTTTATGGATAAACTTAAGAGATGCACATCTTCATTTCAGAAGTGATTATTCATTTCCACAGCCAAGGTCCTGTGTGGTTGCGTAACCAATGGTTGGCTCAGCATAGCCAGACCACATGTGAAACATCATCATTTATAAGGCTGATTCTCCAGAAGCAACCAGGTTGGGAATGTGGTGATATATTTCCTTTTGGAACATTAACCAAGAGAAAGGGACAGAACTCTGTTGGATCCCAGGCTGCTGGGGAAAATTAATACTGAATTTCAGAGATGATAACTGTGGAAGAAATAGGGCCAAGAAGAGAGAATCCCTTTTTCTCTAGGTTCTTTATATCTCCCTTGATCTTTGAGGTCCCACTCTGGCCATATGCTCAAATGAAAGATCCAAGATAAGAGCTAATACAAATTATAAGGAGCAAAATGATGTCTAACACAGTCCTCTGAGGGTATGTGGTCCACTTGGTGTGGGAAGAAAAGAGCAGACTTCTGTTTGTATTTTCATATCTTCTCATTTAAAATTGTTTTTCTTCTTTTATAATATATGGTTACATATATAATAGATAAATAATATTTAGCTGTTGGGAATACATATCCAAAATGCAGTAATTGTTAGGAGTTTATAGTCCTCAAAATATAGAGTCCTGTGGCAGAGAGGAGAAGACACTTGGCTTGGAACATGGGCTCTGAAATTTTCTTGATTCATCCTTTATTACTTGTGCAATCCTCTGAGTCACTTAACCTTTCTGACTCCTAGTTTTCTTCATAACAAAAGGGGTGTAAGATTTGCCAAGCCATCGCATGGGATTGAGATTAATAGTAAATAAAAATATTTAATAAAATAATTTTATTTTCTACACATAGAAAATACTTCATGTTTATACCTTCTAAATTGTTACTCTATTTAAGAAAATTGATGGGAAGCACTTTTTAAATTCTAAAATTTCATTGGTATTCCCTGACTCCTCTTTCGAGTGGCTAGTGCGTGTGCATGTGTATGCAAACACACACACACACACACACACACACACACACACACACACTCATAATATCTCAGAAAGCCCATTCATTGGATTACTATATTATATGGGAGAAATGTTGGCTTATGTGAGGTATGAATTAACAGCATAAGATTTTTTTTTAATTTTATTTTTTCAGTGTTACAAGATTCATTGTTTATGTACCACACCCAATGCCCCATGCAATACATGCCCTCCTTAATACCCACCACCAGGCTCACCCAACCCCTCACTCCCTCCCCTTCAAAACCCACAGTTTGTTTCTCAGAGTCCACAGTCTCTCATGCTTCGTCTCCCCCTCTGATTTCCCCCAATTCACTTTTCCTTTCCTATTCCTAATGTCCTCTGTGTTTTTCCTTATGCTCCACAAGTAAGTGAAACCATATGATAATTGACTCTCTCTGCTTGACTTATTTCACTCAGCATCATCTCCTCCAGTCCCGTCCATGTTAATACAAAAGTTGGGTATTCATCCTTTCTGATGGAGGTGTAATATTATATGGTCCATTGTATATATGGACCATCGCATGAGAATTTTGAGTAGATCAGAGTAACTAAACTTTTCGTGAGAAAACAAAACCAAATCTTATTTAAAAATACATACATGTATTAGAGTCCATACTGACAAACTTAAGGAGAAGGCATACAGCTCTTACTTACTTTAAAAAACCAAAATCATTAAATTGGTCTAATATGTCCATGGATTTACCTTAACTATATGAACTTGAATTATTACATTAGAAAATGTATCTGAATTAGCAGCTTCCACAGTTTTTGCTTTTTGTTTGTTTGTTTGTTTGTCTATTTGGCTTTTTTTAAGTCTAGATTGTAAGATTTACCAAGAAGAAACTATTAGCAGTTCAGGTTTCTTATTTTCCCTGAATTTGGGGAATATTAGATTTTTATAAATACTTATCTCTATAAACCATACAGAGTATCTTTAATTTAAAAGATGTTATAGCCTGGTGATGGGTATTAAGGAGAGCACATATTGCATAGAGCTCTGGGTGTTATAAACAAACCATGAATCATGGAACACTACATCAGAAACTAATGATGAGCTGTATGTTGACTAACGTAACACACTTAAAGAAAAGATGTTATAATTTATTATTGCCTTGGGGTAAGAAAACATTTTATGTGTATTCAGTGGGAGTTAAAGGGTTGTATTGTATCAATCAGGATACATAGAGCTCTTTTAGTTTCCATTCTGCAGCTACACATAAATGGGTAAATACATGAACATAACCAGTCCAGGTTATAAAGATCTATTTTTTCCCCAACTGGCACACAATTCTGAATTGGTTATGCTCACAACTGATAAAGAGAAAAACAAAAAGAGTACCAAATGAGCTTCTGTACTTCCATCAAACAGCAGGTAAATCCCCGTCATCTAGGCGACCAAGATCCCAAATGGCTACATCATTAAGCCAAAGATTCCGTCACTGTTGCCACCAATAAAGAATAACGTGTAGGTCATGTATAAACCAGGGGCAAAAACAAATACTCCAGATTAGAAAAGAATAACAAATAAACCTAAGAGAAACAGAGTCCACAAGGATAAAATTCTGTTGCCTGGGTTTCACTCTGGGAGCCCAGAAGACACATATGCCTGACTTTTTAAGCAGCCTGTGAGGTACACTTCTCAACTCACCAGTTTAATTAGCTCTGTCAGATGAGTCCACTTAGGTATTTTGGTGGAACAGCCTCCAAAACTGCTGAAGTAGAATTTTTGAAAAGCTAAAAACATGACCCTCATACAAATATCAGATGAACACCTGTCGAAAATTTTATTCAACTCATTAGTGAGCCAGCAAGATGTTAAGACCAGTTCAAAGTGCATTTATATACAGGACTTAACAAAAAATTGCTAGGATAAGATTGCTGGATTAGATGCAAAACTAATGTCCTCCAGGTCATAAAAAGCAACCTCTGGATTCACCTTTTGCACAGAAAAAAATTAGTTGGATCTTTACCAGACAAAATTCTAATAAGCTAAAAAGTTCAATTACTAAATCTGGAAACTTTGTTTAATATGAAAAATCAGGAACACTATATTTTTAAGGGACTGAATTCTGTATCCACTCCAACAGAAATTTGATGAAGAGATCATATCTCCTAGTTGGATGGGCCACGGAATGTGTGGAAAGATAGAAGTTCAATTGAGTGACAGCCTTTCAGTTCTGATGAAACTGCCCCAAACAAAATAACGAAATCACCAGGGTAGGGTAAAGAATCATAGCCATGTTCTCTCACCATGAGAGCCCTAGCTGGAATTCTCTCTCTTGGGAACAGATAATGGGCCACTGAAAACTGAGTAGCAGAGGGGAAAAAAATGGGTGACAGAAGCTAACAATTGCCTAAAACCACAAGAGCTGGGACCCACCATTGTCTTCATATACAATGTGATATTTTTAGTGTATGGGAGTTTTGTCTTTGTTACAATGATTGTTCGCTTGCTTAATTGACAAGTGGTTGGGACGAGTAACTTGGTGTACAGCAGACCCACAGAAGGAGAAACAAATCTACATGGCCTGAGGGGCAAGATATTCTAAAATGGAATTCTGATACATACTGCTCAAGACCCTGAATAGATCATTCTAGATTATTATTCTGTCCTAATTACATGTGGCTTTTGGACCCAGTTCTCAGTCTCAACAACAACAGCAATTTTCCCCTAGTTCTAAGTGTGATTCATATATATATATTGTAGATTCTTTATCAGCACTCATTTTCAGTCACTTTTTCCCAAACATATAATTTTTATGAACTGCCTTTGCATCTCTACTGTTCCTTTATGAAGGAAAATGATGGAATTTTAAGCTCTTGTTTTAAGCCTCAAACCTTCCATAAATTACCACCTCAAAGCTCAGTTTATCACCTGTTATTGTCATTATCAATACTTGGATCAGCACTATCCTATCAGAGCATGTAGGAGAGAGGGGTGAAAGTAATCCTATACATTTGGCATTTATCTCCAGAGATTTGGGCTGGGGAGGAAAGGGGTGTTGATGCCTCATTTCTGAGAGTCGGAAGTTCACATATTAGAAAACACCAGAAGGATGTGGTGTTTTCTGATCTCCCTTACCTGGATAAACTGGGGCCTAAAAAGGGTGATAGGCTCTGATAGGGGTGCCCCATCCCTGTTTAGGCCAGAAATCAGATAGGGATGCCACTTGTGTTTGGAGGTGGGACCTGGGAACAGCTGTAGTATATAGGGAGGAACAGAAGGCAGGCTCACAAGAGCTCATGAAAGGGCTTGAGTAAACATTTAAACATAGTTTTAATATCCTCCCCTTCACTGAAGAAATTGGCTGTGATATATAGGTTGTAGCAGTAATCCTGAAGCAGAGGCAGAACAAATGCGATTTCAGGAGCTCTAGAATGCCCCTTGGTTTCCCTTAAACCCTCCTATTGGTTGCTGATGCCAGAAATCCTCTGGTCAGCCAGAGTTGGGCTGTATCTGACAGCTGTTGGCTGATGGTAGGCCTGGCCTTGTTGAGGGACCTAGAGAAACAGAAGAATGTCCAAATAGCTGAAGAAATAGTAAGGTGCCAAGTCACACAGCAGGGTCTAGACTATGATACCTCAGGATGGATGCAGTCTAAGCACAGGTCAAGGAGACAGGCAGGAGGGGAAATGAGCCTGTACACCTCCTAAGGATGTTGACCACAGCTGGCTGGCTCTTAGGAACTTCTTGCATTATGGCTTTTGACAAATAAATTGCGCTTTAAGGGCCGGGAAGATGATGGGCCGTTCCAGATTATGTATGTTATATACAATGTTAAAAACAAAACCTCCCAAAAGGGGTCACTATTAAGCTGTGCTTTGGTATGATGGCATTTCTCAGATCCTTTCTGAGAGCAGCTGGAAGAGAGGAGAGGTGGGGGACAGGAGGACTCTGACAGCTTCCCACAGAATTTACCAGGCACCCTCTGAGGTAAAGAAGGGTATGTGAAAGGGAGAGGGGAGCAGGGAAAAGCAGATTTGTATCTATTTCACAGTTTTTCCTGAAGCATGTTCTTGTTCTTAAGGCAAGGCTAGAGATCCTGCCTCCTGCAGAGGGCTGGCTCCGAAATGACCTAAATTCAAATCCCCTTTTATTCATCAGCAAATGTAGTATCTTCTCTGAAGGGGATAATTAAATGAATCCTGTCTACCTCAGAGGATATTTGAAATGTTCAAATGAGATTAAAAATGAGATTATCCAGTTCAATAAATAGGTCATTAAGCATTATTGAAATATAAAAGGATTATTCGTGCCCCGACTGACATCTCAGTTGTTCAGTTGTTCCGCTAACACCCACTGAGTATCTCGGGTGTGTGAACATGAAGAAGTTAATTCCTGCCTAAAGGAAACTAATTATATGAATATCATTATTATATAAACATCCTCCAAATTTCTTCTCATCTACACACACACACAAGTCCCAGTTATAATAACTTCTTTTAAATTTAAAATTTTAAATTTATGGCAAGATTTCAATAACCATTAATGAATTATGTTGCACATTTTAATTTAGGTTATAGCCAAAAGAAATCTTACCAAGATTATGCCAAAAAATGCAAATTTAGTAGTTAAGATACCACAAATAACTGATCAAACACGAGGAGCTGCCAACATTATTAGCTTGGGCCCTTTGTTTAGCACCTAAAGTATGAAGGCAATTGCAAAAATTGAAAACTAGCACTTTGATTTGAAGGCAGCTTCTAGGAACGACTGGATCATGAACAAAAGACAATCTTGG
Organism: Mustela nivalis; assembly: GCF_964662115.1. NCBI lineage: Eukaryota > Metazoa > Chordata > Mammalia > Carnivora > Mustelidae > Mustela > Mustela nivalis. Next base: position 28,843 of record NW_028134116.1, on the reverse strand, counting down.
ACTATGTATTTGAACAAATAACATCCCCATGAGCAACAATTTTGAAAACTACTCGGAGACTAAATTGCAATGTGATATAGGAATATGGTCCCTCGTTCTGTCTTATCCTTGGATTGTGAAACCAGGGGAGGCATTGAAAGTGAGCTGTCCTCTCTGCTGCCTTGTCAGATCAAAGTGTATTTATTTATTCCAGTTTTTTGCTATTTTTCAACCATGAGACGCAAGAGCAACACAGGCCCCGTCTTTAGTTCCTACAGTGAGAGATACTTCTGTCAAGGAGAAAAATCTCCCTGTTCACTTGAAGCAGTGCTTACTACAACCTCATTTTCCCTTTAAAACACTCCTCATTAACAACATTCTTATCCATACCCTTTGACCTGCAGAAACTGAGGAGGCCATGGGGGTGGTCACCAAATCCACCTTCAAATGCTGACCCATTCACCCATGGTGAATGAGGTGAGCTATAGACACTTCTCTGTCAACTTCCTATGATAATTAAAACTATTCCTTTGGTTAAAAGATTAGGTTGTAAATTCATCATCAAGGAAGCACTTCCTAGGCTGTGATTATATTGTAGAATGATCAGGAGGCAACCCCATAATATGGATAGAACATGGACTTCAAAGCAGGAATCATGACTCCACTGTTGATGGGTTGTCGAGTGTGGAAAGTGCCTTGCAGGTGCAATGCTCCTACCACAATCCATTCTTCATGCTTCAACCAGGGGTATTTTCCAAGTCTAGCAGATGGTCCCTCACGATCTCATGATTAAGCACAACATCGTTAATGAAGACAGCCAAGGCCCTGCATGGTCGGAGCAATGTTCACTTCTTTCGCTTTACCAACCCCTCTCCTCCCCAACACATTGTAATCCGGAGGTTTTCAACTAGACCTCTGAACATGCTTCATCTCCGGTGTTCTTGGCTCTAACCTCATCCCAATCTCTGTCCTAGTTCCTTCTTTATTCAGTTACATTTGTACTTGTCCTTCTGACATTACTAGTTGTTTTTTTGTTTGTTTGTTTGTTTTTAAGAATGCTTTGACTTTTCTGTGTCTGGGCTAGGTTCTCCTCCCAAAGGTCTTCTTTCCATCTCATAGCACTTACTATAGTAACAGTAACTGCCTGCCGATGTGCTTGCCTGCACCCAACACCTATATTCAAAATCCCATAAAGTCAGATGTGGTAGTCATCAGTAGCAGGTGTGGGGAGAACCTGCTTCCTGCTTCATAGATGGCTATCCTTTTGCTGTGTCCTCGCAAGATGTGAGTGGTGAAGTTCTCTGATTTCCTTAATAACAGCACTCATCCAGGGGCACCTGCATGGCTCAGTCAGTTAAGTGTCTGCCTTGGGCTCAGGTCGTGATCTGGGCATCCTGGGATTGAGCCTGGCATCAGGCTCTCCACTCATCAGCGAGTCTGCTTTTCCCTCTCCCTCTGTGATCTCTCTTGCTTTTGCTCTCTCAAATAAATAAATAAGATCTTAAAAAAAAAAAAAACACACTAATCCCATTCATGAGGGCTCCCTGTCATGGCCTACCCACCTCCTAAAGACCCCACCTCTGAAAATACCACATTGGGGCATTAGGTTTCAACATGAATTTTAAGATGACACAAACATTCAGACCACTGCAATTTTCAAGCAGGGATCTGCTAACGCCTGCTCATAAAAATCCCTTTTGGCTCTACTGAAAAGGCCAACTTGCAGGCCTCATCAATTGAATCCGAATTTCTGGAAGTTTACGTTTATGAAATTGAATTGCTGACAAGGTACCAGCTAATTCCTCCACACGCTAAGGTTTGACAGTGACTGATAGAATAAGTATTCAAGCGAATGTTTGATGATTAATTCAAAAGAGACTAGATTTCTTTGTTTCCAGAATGCATCCCGATCTCTGGCTCATCCACTGGCCAAGCAGAGTGCAAGGCTCTGCCAGCGTCCTAAGATTATTTTAATCAATTATGTAGTACTTCCCTGGTAGATGAACAGTTTCCCCCAGACAGTGCTGCTCTGTGCCATGCAGGCGTGCACTGCATGTGTTAGACGGAAACATCTGTAGATCTAATGCAGCTGTTAATTATTTAAGGGCACTTTCTGCCTTCTCATTCTACAGTAGATTGCGACTCCAAAGACACATGTGCTGTTCTTGTACACAGGGAACCCCTGCGCTGTGGGAGACAGGTCTGGGTCCTGTGGTACAGGTCCAAGGGAGAATTTGGTTTTCAATGTCACAAACCAGGTCTTCTTTATGAAAATTTCCCCCATAAATTAGGTAGCACTCCTTCCCAAGTCTCTTTCCCTGTTTTCTTTCTTCCTTCCTTCCTTCCTTCCTTCCTTCCTTCCTTCCTTCCTTCCTTCCTTCCTTCCCTTCTTCTTCTTCTTCTTCTTCTTCTTCTTCTTCTTCTTCTTCTTCTTCTTCTTCTTCTTCTTCTTCTTCTTCTTTAATATAAGGTCATCTTTTTATGGGCATAACATTCTGCAATGAATCTTCATAGAACATGCTTTGTACTGGTTCCGTATAAACCCTATGTAAAGAATAGCTCGTTAGATGGTTAGTAATGATCTGTCTTAGGGGAAGAACAAGAGAAAATAAACAAAGCCCCCATAATGGAGATAAAGTTACTGTTCATGAAGTCTGTCTGGATGGAATGGAAATCGGCGGGGGGGGGGGGAATCTAAGATAGGCCTACTTTCTAGAAAATGTGTTTTCAAAGACATTGCCAGCTTTGCAGCATGCACAACTTAATTACCGGATTTGCATTCCAGAGTACACTGACTACTGTGATATGTTTGAAAATCATATACAGTAAAATCTCAAGCAGAATGTATAATTCTTCCCTGCATTTCAGAGAGGAGGTGTCAGCAGTCAAATCATAAGACCCAAGCATGTATCAGGAATTGGATTTTTAAAAACAATAAACAAAGTAGACATCAGGGTCAGTACTCATTCCTGCCTTTGGCAGGGATTAGAATTGGTGCTTATGAAACAATCGGTATGCATTTAGTGAATGCCTAGTATGTGCTATTCACCACACTAAGCACCAAACATATCTGACAAATAAGGCACCGTCCCTTCCCAAGTAGTTCCACTTGGCAAGCAAAACAGCTAGCAAACAATCAAGATAGATGTGGGAAGAATAGAAATGAAGAGAAATGTGCTGGTAGCTGATCGGAGCCAAGAGAAGGAGAGATGGTTCTGGGAAGTTCATCTCTAGTCTCTTTCTGCTTAGGTAAGAAGCAGAGCTTCTACATTTGGGGGAGATTTTTCTAACAATTTTGTGCACGGCTTAGTTGTATAAAAAGCCTATTTGTAACCCTGGGTCATGGAAAACCTTCTATCCCAAATGGAGAGCTTTTATCTGACGGTGCAGCCTTAGGCACACAATAATGTGAGTCACAGGCAAGGACCTTCTGTGGAGCATTTATCTGAAATCTATTTCTTTCCCATTTTTAAAACCAGAGATGTCTGTAAAGGCAATCTTTCCACAGCAGGAAAAGGGAGTCACCATAAATATCTCACAGAACAATAACCCTTTTTGGCAATCCCTAAGTTTATGAGTTTCTGCAATAGCTAATAGGAACTTCAATTAAAGTTTCATTGTAGCCGAGGAAAAGTCGCAAACCTGCCTGGCTGAACTTTGAACAATTGCAGTTTAAGAGATGAAGCGCTCTACAGAAGTAATCAGACTTGATGTTAAAACTCACCTGCCAGAATTGGAATACGAGGAAGGAGCACAAAAGCAGCAGTGAAAGGAAAAGATCAAGGCTGAGACCCATCAGAGTCACACAACTCCTGGCTGTACTCACCCTGTGATAATTAGATTGACAGGGAGAGCCACACTTTTCTAAGATAATTTTTTTTTTCTAAGATAATTTTTAAAAAATTTTACTTATTTGAGAGATTGAGCACGAGCTGTGGGGGGAGGGATGGTGCTGGGCAGAGGCAGAGGGAGAAGCAGACTCCGGGCTAAGGAGGTAGCCCCATGTGGGGCTCGATCCCAGGCTGAGATCATGTCCTGAGCCAAAGACAGGCACTTAACTGACTGAGCCACCCGGGTGTCCCTAAAATAGTTTTTAATAAAATACATATTATTTTACTACAAGATAAGCTCTTCAGAGTTTTGTATGTATAAATACACACTTTATGGAGTTAGGACCATCTACAGAACTAAAACTCTGAATAATTAATCATTAAATAATTAAGCTGTAGCAACAGCTGTACTCTGGTATCTTCTTGCTATTTTTAATGATTAAGAAACAGTTTAGGGGGCGCCTGGGTGACTCAGTGGGTTAAAGCCTCTGCCTTTGGCTCGGGTCATGATCCCAGGGTCCTGGGATTGAGCCCCCGTTGGGCTCTCTGGTGGGGAGCCTGCTTCCTCCTCTCTCTCTCTGCCTGCCTCTCTGCCTACTTGTGATCTCTGTCAAATGAATAAATAAAATCTTTAAAAAAAAGAAAGAAAGAAAGAAAGAAAGAAAGAAAGAAAGAAAGAAAGAAAGAAAGGGCTTAGTTCCATGTGTGGAGCTAGTCCTTTTGTTGTTTCCTGTAGGAAACTACGTGAAGAAAACCCTCAGGTGTCCTTAAGGCCAGCTACACTCAGGTATAAGCAACACATCTTTTTAGTTAGAACCTTCTTTCAAAGTGAGCTAAATACACCACTCTTCTAACAATTTTGAAATGATGAGTTAGAAGAGTCAGTGTTCCCATTTTACAGAGTAAGAGACCAGATTTTTAAAGGGAAAAAGATTTGTAAGATTTTAAATATTAGACTAGTGATCTAACCTTTTAGAAATTAGATCACTAGTCTAATATTTAAAATCTTACAAATCTTTTTCCCTTTAAGATAGGAGGAAGCAGGCTTGTAGAGAATAAGCTACTTGCCCAAGACTAGTAATAGCAGAGGCAGCAATACCTTCATTCAGATCCTCCAACACGCCGACCAGCACTCCTTACTCTTTTAGGTTAGAGTTCTGTTGTTTAGCTTTTGCTAAATTGCACAGTTCCTTTTTCAACATTTTAGGGAGTCTTGATTTCAAAGCATTAGCTATCCACATTAGTTCAGTACTCCATTGGGGCTCTGTTTGCCCAATTTTAGCCTCCAGTGAATATTCATGATTGCATTGTGAAAAGTTAGTAATCTTTGGAAGTTAAGAGCTGATAAAGGAATTGCTGACACATTAAGTCCTTAAATCCAGCAGCCTGGGAGCAAATAAAGCAGATTACGCCACAGACCGGCAGTAGATGTCAGGTTAGCTGCATTTTACAGAGACGTAAAGCCAGCAAGAGGCTGTTTTGGCACTTTCTTAATTTATTTTTTTACAAAGTAATTATGATAATATTAATCGTTTAGCATTAGGAATCTCCTTGACAGTTTTATTTACCCACCAGGAAATGTCTCAGAAAATTCCCTCTTGCACGCTTCTGGGAAATACATAGGGAGTACTTTTGTGGAAGAGAAAACACTTGTAACTAACAAAAAGGAAAAATTAAAAAGGTGTAATAATCTGAGAATAACATTCTCTTTTCTCACCCCTTTGCTCTTCTGTAAAGGCAGTACCTCCAGCCATCAAAGCAGTGATGTACCTATTTTCACCATCGGTACTTATGACCCTCTGATGAATAGAGAAATATGCTTCTGGGACAAAAGAACAAGGAATCCTGGGGATGAAAAGCATTCAGTTATTGGAAATGAATTATGGAATCTTTTTGTATGTAAGTTTGTTTATAATTCTGTGCTCAGCGCACACTGTTGCATATTAATAATTGGGTCCTGTTATCTGGTGACAGCTGAGGACATAATAGGGAATGGGAGGGAGATTTTCCAAACACACTTTGAGGTCATGAGGCTTAATATTAAAACAATGAAGCTGATGATGCAGTCAAGAACATTTAGCAATTCATCTGCCTTCTCCCTCTGGGGATTTAATGGTCAGCTAAAGGTAGAATAGACTGAAGGCTCTGGCATTGGAATATAGACTTTCTTTTAATAAGTTCCTTCTGCTAAACTGGTTTAGTTTTTTGGAATACCTTTTCTTATTCTCTGTTTCCTTCTGGTGTGAGTTAAACAAGCTATAATTTTTAAAAATGAGATGTCAACCAGGTTTCTAGAAATCTGAAGTGGTTATAAATTACCCACAGGTGCTATTTCTGCTTCCTGTGGACACTATAAATATGTAATTCCAGAAAAGTCGAATTCAAGTCTGACCACTTTTAATTTAATTTTATTTTTTCAGTGTTCCAAGATCGTTTATGTACCACACCCAATGCTCCACACAATACATGCCCTCCTTAATACCCCCCACACGGCTCACCCACCCTAAACCCCTCCCCTCTAAAACCCTCAGTTTGTTTCTAAGAGCCCACAGTCTCTCATGCTTCACCTTCACCTCCGATTTCCCCCAATTTGCTTTTCCCTTCTCCTAATGTCCTCCATGTTACTTCTTATGTTCCACAAGTAAGTGAAACCATATAATAGTTGACTTTCTCTTGACTTAGTTCACTCAGCATAATCTCCTCTAGTCCTGTCCATGTTGATAAAGAATATTCATCCTTTCTTATGGCTGTTAATAATCCATTGTAGATATGGACTGCATCTTCTTTATCCATTCCTCTGTTGAAGGGCATCTTGGTTCTTTCCACAGTTTGATGATTGTGGCCATTGCTGCTATGAATATTGGGGTACGTATGGTCCTCCTTTTCACTACATCTGTATCTTTGGGGTAAATACCCAGTAGTGCAATTGCAAGGTCATAAGGTAGCTCTATGTTTAATTTTTTGAGTAATCTCCATACTGTTTTCCAAAGTAGCTACACCAACTTGCATTCCTACCAACAGTGTAAGAGGGTTCCCCTTTCTCCACATCCTCTCCAACACTTGTGGTTTCTAATGTTGTTAACTTTGGCCATTTTAACTGGTTTAAGGTGGTATCTCAATGTGGTTTTGATTTGAATTTCCCTGATGGCTAATGATGATAAACAGTTTTTCATGTGTCTGATAGTCATTTGTTTTTCTTCATTGGAGAAGTGTCTGTTCATGTCCTCTGCCCATGTTTTGACATGATGATCTATTTTTTGGGTGTTGAGTTTGAGGAGTTCTTCACAGATCTTGGATATCATCCCTTTGTCTAGTGTCATTTACGAATATCTTCTCCCATTCTGTGGGTTACCTCTTTGTTGACTATTTCCTTTGCTCTTCAGAAGCTTTTTATCTCAATGAAGTCCCAAAAGTTCATTTTTGCTTTTGTTTCCTTTGCCTTTGGAGACGTGTCTTGAAAGAAGTTGTTGTGGCCAATGTCGAAGAGGTTACTGCCTATGAACTCCTCTAGGATTTTGATGGATTCCTGTCTCACATTGAGGTCTTTCATTCATTTTGAGTTTATCTTTGTGTATGGTATAATGAATCTTCTATACATAGAAGATGGTATAAGAGAATCTTCTATACATAGCTGTCCAATTTACCCAGCACCATTTATTGAAGAGACTGTCTTTTTCCCACTGGATATTTTTTCCTGCTTTGTCAAAGATTATTTGACCAGAGTTGAGGGTCCATATCTGGACTGTTGACTCTTCTATTGGTCTAGGTGTTTTTGTTCTAGTATTATGCTGTCATTATGATCACAGCTTTGTGATAAAGCTTGAAATCAGGCAGTGTGATGCCCCCAGCTTTGTTTTTCTTTTTCAACATTTCCTTAGCGATTTGGGGTATTTTCTGATTCCATACAAATTTTAGAATTATTTGTTCCAGCACTTTAAAAAATGCCTGTGTAATTTTGATCAGGATGGCATTGAAAATATAGATTGTTCTGGGCAGTATAGATATTTTAACAATGTTTATTCTTCTAATCCATGAGCATGGAATGTTTTTGATCTTTTTGTGTCTTCTTCAATTTCTTTCATGAGTGTTCTGTAGTTCCTCGAGTACAGATCCTTTATCTCTTTGGTTAGGTTTATTCCAAGGGATCTTATGGTTCTTTGACCCCTTTAGATACACAGTGAGGATAGGGATGATAATACTGAATTTCTGGAAGAGTTTGAGGTATCATATTTATCTCACCCAGATAGTTGTCTGACTACATAAAATTAATAAAATGTCCCATGTGACTATGATACACCATTTGTGTATGTCTTGATATCCCAGAAACAGTTTCCATGGAAGCTACCATGTATTGTGTTGCTTATGGGCCAGAGGACTGGCTGAGCACTTTATTAATTACCCCTAATCTTCAAAACAATCCTATGGAATACATTTTTTTTCACTTTCCAAGTGATAAAATTAAAACTCAGAATCATTAAGTTATGCACCCAAGATATAAGCTATATACCCAAGGTATGTAATTACTAGTGAGTATTGAAGGCAAAATTTAATCCTACATGTATCTGATTCCAAAGGTAAGTGCATTGTAGCTAATGCTTTCATATGACTGGGGTACCACATATGCATTTTAATAGTAAGTTTCACTTGGTGTGATTAGTCCAAAGAGAAAGTGTGAAAACTAATTCATAAAATCTGCTCATCCATTTATCCATCATCTTTATAAAATCTATCTATCCATCCATCCATTTATCTATCATCTATTCTATATTAAAGAATAAGAAACCAATTCAATACTTCTTCTATAAAATACTTTATCTGGATGATAAACCAGTCCTTTTTGACCAGGAAGAGAGAATGACATCACAGTTAAACCTGAGTGACTCCTAAGTACCTTATGGGTGGACCCCCCCCCCCCATCCCTGGAGTGGAGATGCCTCGTGATCACTGTAGAATGAGATCAGTCACAGGCTGTGCCACCTGAACCAGCCTGCCGGGCTGCTCTTGGGAACAAGAGAGTCTCATTTATGCCTGGCAGCAAGAATCTCACCCAGAATAAATCAGCCTCACAGCCTCATTCGTCAGCCTGATGGTTTTAATTGTTAAATCGGAAGTTTAATTTGCCATGCTTGGATAAAAATCCAATTCCAGGCAAGCATATGCAGCAAGTGATCAATGGGAGACAAGTATAGAAAGTTAATTGTAAGTAATCCTTGAATCCGATGCAAATCAGAATAGTAGGAAAATTTCAACTTTTCTTATCTTCTCTCATTAATTGATATCTTAGAGATCTAGAAAAACTAACAGATCATATCAAGTTAATTCTTATATTATTTTTATTTATTATAGTCCAGATACCTATAAACACATGCATATATTTTTGTTCATTGTTTAAATTTTGTGCTGACTGAATTAAGAAAGGCCATTTAGGTTTTAATTTTTCTTTTAATCTCCACAGTACCACCAGGACATATTATTCCCATCTTGCAGATAAGGAAACTAATACCCCACTCTGATAAATAAAATAAATAGCTCTCAATGGGTCAAAAACTAGTAAGCACCAGAGCCAGCTCTCAAACCCAGGTGAGCCAGTCTTCAAAGCCCATATTTTTTTTTATAACCTGACATTGATGCCCATACCACTTATAAATAAAGAAGAGTGAGGGTCTACTAATAATGATATGAAGGAACCATGTCATATTAGCAGCAACTAAGGAAATTCTTCATATTCATTCCAGCTAAGAGAAAACCCAGATTAAAAAAGACTAACTTCATGAAAGATAATCACATGGAAGAGAGGGGACTTGTTCTCTATGGTGTTCAATAATGAAGACTCAAAAAGCAGTATGCCATGTTTGTTAGAAGTGTGGACTTTTAAGTATATTGGAATTAGAATTAGCCCTAGCTTTTTTACTCACTAGTTAGTGCAAGTAAGTTAACTCTTCTAGTTTTATTTTTTATACAATGTGTCTTTTAAAAGTATTAGTATTCAGTGGAACTACTCAGAATGTACTTTAGCACTGTATACCAAAGACCTACCAAACATCTGGAGGCATCCAAAAAATGGAGTGGACTTGCTTATGACTATTGATTTTCTCATCTCCAGTGGAGTTCAAGTTAGGTTAGATGACTGATCAAAGGATTAGAGAGGGTTTCTGACACTGAATGGAAGAGAATGTTGATTAGATTAGACCAGCAGTTCCCAGGAAATTTGATTTTGCCAAGTAGTAATAGTATTTTATTTTATTTATTTGACACAGAGAGAGTAAAAGAGAGTTCAAGCAGAGGGAGCAGGAGGGGGAGATGGAGGTTCCCCGTTGAGCAAGAAGCCCAAGGCAGGGCTCAATCTCAGAACCCTGGGATCATGACCTGAGCTGAAAGCAGTCTCTTAACTGACTGAGCCATCCCAGTGTGCTGACAAGTAGTAAAAGTTTTAAAAACGTATTATTTTACCAAGTAAGTATATATGGAAGCAAAACAATAACAATTAATTTTACCTTAATTACCATTCAATAAAAGAAAAAAATCTATATTGAGTTTGAAGTACCTAATCTTAGATGTCTATGGATCATCATTTAGAAAACATTAGAGTAGATGTGTTTGAAAAATTATTTCAACATTAAGATTTGAAATACCAAACCACGCTGTAAGCCAGTCTACTTCACTTCCTTTTGATGGTGACAGTAGTTCAAATTGTCAGAGGCAGATAGACTTGCAGGTGGATGTGCCAAGGATGCTTGCTATAGCTCTTTATATTATTATTAACCAGAGGTGGTTAATAAAGTCAGGTCATACCTAATTCACCAGATCGCTTTAAATCCTTTTGATAAGGATGAGACCATTTTTAGCTCTCACCCCAAAGCAATTTGTCAGAGCTTTTTATTTTATTTTAAAATTTTAATTTTTTTTTTAGTTTCCCCCCTGCTTTATTTTAATTTAAGTTCCCACTTTAAGAAAATGGAGTAATGAACCAAGGAAGGGATTCTGAGAAGGCTGAGAATACATCTATGTATTTAATGTATGTTGAACAATTCACTAATATGCATAGCAGAGACCATTTTCTACCTCCCATGCCCAAAAAGCATAGTGTTTCCATGTCTGAAACCAGCAAATTCAGATGTATATGGAGTCCTTTTATGCATTGTAATGTTGTCCCATGTGAATGAAGACAGAAATTTCAAATCTCTTATGTCACAAATAATAAGAACGTCGTGGAAGTAACTTTTATTTCAGTTCAATTGTTTTTCAAACAAAGGAAATGAAACCCGGAGATATTAAGGGTCTTGGTCAGTGTCGTACAGCATGTTCACACAAGGAGGTTAGAATCTCAAATCGCAGTCCAGTGATCTATCAGACCATGTTGCCACACAGACCTCCAAAGCTCATCCAAACGTTTTCAAGAAAGATGTTTTTTTCTCAGGATGTCTGAAATCTCAAAAATTAATCAATAAAGTTCAGATATGTAGGTTAAAACATTGGTAACTTTGGTTTGAATTCTGGCTATGCTGGTTGTGTAATTTGGGACAAGGGACAATTTCTTTGAGCTTTATTTTGTCATCTATAAAGTGAAATGCCTACCTAATAATGTTGCTTTGATAAGTGAATGATGTAATATGCATAAAATTCTTAGTCCAGAGGTAGGCAAATTGTTAGTGCTCCATAGATTTTCATTTTATATTATTATTAAGCAGAGATGGTTAATATAGTTAGGCCATACCTAATTCACCATATCACTTTAAGTCCTTTTGATAATTTGATCATTTTTATTATCATTTGTAGTTTCTTCAGAAATTCCAGAATTTCAAGCTTCAGTGTCTTTCAGTGTCTTACAAACTTCAAATGTCTCACTTTATTTAAAGAAGCCATAGACAGTTTAATGAATACCAAAAAAATATCTATGGAGAAGATTAGAACCAATTTATCAGTATTGATAAGCCTCATATGAAAAGCTTATTATATATGTAATATATATGCAAAGCTTATTATATATGTAATATATATGCAAAGCTGATTATATATCATGATTTTTGTCATAGGAAAAACTGAATATATTCCTATATTTTGGCACACTGAAAAAGTGTAAAGTGCCACAGAGTGCTACCCAGCCTATTTTGCTACATGGCCAAAAAGCTCTACTCAAGCCAAAAAAACTTGGGATTTAACCCAAATTATGTCCATTTCTTCTCTTTATATATATATACCCTATATTTATATATATATACATATATATATACCTTTATATATATACATATGTGTGTGTGTGTGTATATATATATATATATACTCATTCAGTCTCCATGTTCAATTTTAATTCCCAAATAGTTTTTATATCTCTCCTTATCTCCATTTTCTGGGAAACTGTCTTGGTTCAGATTCTCCATGGCTTTCTCTGGACTATCCCAAAAGTCTAATCACCACATCCATACTACAGAATGATCCTGCTGTGATCCACCTCCCCACTGCTGTCAAATGGCCTAATGTTAGTATCTGGCCTTATTATTTCCCTGCTTGAAATTCACAGGTGACTTCCCATTGCCTATGAGATTACCCAGCATCCTGCACAAGGCAGGCAAATGTGAAGGCTCTTCTTGAACCATTTTTGGCATGTTTGTCCAGCCTCATCTATCTGCAGTCACACTTCAGTACCTAACCCAGTGCTCAGCATGTGGTAGGCATTTAAGAAAAGATGGCTAAATGAATAGGTGAATAACTAATTAAATGATGAATGAACAAATCAAAATTTAACATGTTTTCATTTCTCTGGTCTACTTTTTAAAAAAATTATAATTTATTTATTGTTTCTCACTGTAGCACATACCCTCCCCAACGTCCATCACCCAACCACTCCATGCCTCCCACCCTTCTCCCCTCCAACAACTCTCAGTTTGTTTCCTGAGATTAAGAGTCTCTTATGGTTTGTCTCCTGTTCAGCTTTCATCTTGTTTCATTTCTCCTTTTCTGATTTGGATGCCTTTTATTTCTTTTTATTGTCTGATTGCTGAGGCTAGTACTTGTAGTACTATGTTAAAAGCAGTGGTGATAGTAGACAGCCCTGCCATGTTCCTGACATCAGGGAACAGCTCTTAGATTTTACCCATTGATAATGACATTCTCTGTGGGTTTTTAATAGATGGCTTTGATGATATTGAGGTATATACCCTCTATCCCTACACTGTGAAGAGTTTTGATCAAGAAAGGATGCTGTACTTTGTCAAATGCTTTTTGAGCATCTATTGAGAGTATCCTGTGGTTCTTGTTCTCTCTTTTATTAATTTATTGTATCACATTGATTGATTTGCAGATGTTGACCAACCTTGTAGCCCAGGAATAAATCCCACTTGGTCATGGCGAATAATCCTTTTCATGTACTGTTGGATCCTATTGGCTAATATTTAGGTGAGATTTTCCATCCATGTTCATCAGGGATATTGGTCTGTAATTCTCTTTTTTGATAGAGTCTTTGTCTGGTTTTGGGATCAAGGTCATGCTGGCCTCATAAAATGAGTTTGGAAGTTTTCCTCCTATTTCTATTTTTTGGAAAAGCTTCAGAATAGGTATTAATTCTTCTTTAAAGCTCTCTGGCCCAGGGCTCTTGTTTGTAGGGATATTTTTGATGATTATTTCAATCTCCTTACTGGTTATGGGTCTGTTCAGGTTTTCTGTTTCTTCCTGGTTCAGTTTTGGTAGTTTATACATCTTTAGGAATGCATCCATTCATTCCTGATTGTCAAATTTGCTGGCATATAGTTGCTCATAATATGTTCTTATAATTGTTTGTATTTCTTTGGTATTGGTTGTGATCTCTCCCTTTCATTCATGATTTTATTAATTTTGGTCCTTTCTCATTTCTTTTTGATAAGTCTGGCCAGTAGTTTATCAATTTTATTAATTCTTTCAAAGAACCAGCTCCTAGTTTTATTGATTTGTTCTACTATTCTTTTTTATTTCTTTGATTTGTGTTCTGATTTTTATGATTTCTCTTCTGCTGGGTTTAGGCTTTCTTTGCTGTTCTTTTTCTAGCTCCTTTAGGTGTAGAGTTAGGTTGTGTACTTAAGACCTTTCTTATTTGTTTTTTTTTTTTTTAAGATTTTATTTATTTATTTGACAGAGAGAAATCACAAGTAGATGGACAGGCAGGCAGAGAGAGAGGGGGAAGCAGGCTCCCTGCTGAGCAGAGAGCCCGATGCGGGACTCAATCCCAGGACCCCGAGATCATGACCTGAGCCGAAGGCAGTGGCTTAACCCACTGAGCAACCCAGGCGGCCCAAGACCTTTCTTATTTCTTGAGAAAGGTTTGTATTGCTAAATACTCCCTCTCAGGCCTACCATTGCTGAATCCCAAAGATTTAGAACAGTTGTGTTTTCATTTTCCTGTGTTTCCATGAATTTTTAAAATTCTTCTTTAATTTCCTGGTTGACACAATCATTCCTTAGTAGGATGTTCTTTAGCCTCCATTTATTTAGGTTCTTTCCAAATTTCCTCTTGTGGTTGAGTTCTAGTTTCAAAGCATTGTGGTCTGAAAATATGGAGGGAATGATCCCAAACTTTTGGTACCAGCTGAGACCTGATTTGTGACCCAAGATGTGATCTATTCTGGAGAATGTTCCATGTGCACTAGAAAAGAATGTGTATCCTGGAATGTTCTGAATATATCTGTGATGTCCATCTGGTCCAGTGTGTCATTTATTTCCTTGTTGATCTTTTGCTTAGAATATTTGTCCATTTCAGTGAGGGGGGTGTTTAAGTCCCTACTATTATTGTATTATTGTTGATGTATTTCTTTGATTTTGGTATTGGTTGGTTTATATAGTGGACTGCTCTCATGTTAAGGGCATAGATATTTAAAATTGTTAGACCTTGTTGGACAGAACCTTTAAGTATGGTATACTGTCCTTCCTCATCTTTTATTATAGTCCTTGGGTTAAAACTAATTTTTCTGATATAAGGATTGCCACCCAGCTTTCTTTTGATGTTCGTAAGGATGATAAGTTGTTTTCTACCCCCTCACTTTAAATCTGGAGGTGTCTTTCGGTCTAAAATGAGTTTCTTGCACACAGCATATCAATGGGTCTCGTTTTTTGATATCCATTCTGATACCCTGTGTCTTTTGATTGGGGCCTTTAGCCCATTTTCATTAAGGGTAACTATCGAAAGGTATGAGTTTAGTGCCATTGTATTGTTTGTAAGGTGACTGTTATTGTATATTATCTCTGTTCCTTTCTGGTCTGTTACTTTTAGGCTCTCCCTTTGCTTAGAGGACCCGTTTCAGTATTTTCTGTAGGGTTAGTTTGGTGTTTGCAAATTCTTTTATTTATTTCTTTTTTTTCCTGGAAGCTTTTTATCTCTCCTTCTATTTCCCATGACAGCCTACCTGGATGTAGTATTCTTGGCAGCATATTTTTCTCATTTAGTGTTCTGAATATATCATGCCAGTCCTTTCTGGCCTACCAGGTCTCTGTGAATAAGTCTGCTACCAATCCAATATTTCTACCATTGTAAGTTATAGACCTCTTGTCCTGAGCTGCTTTCAGTATTTTCTCTTTGTCTCTGAGAATTGTAAGTTTTACTATTTGATGACAGGATGTTGACCCATTTTTATTGATTATGAGGGGGTTCTCTGTGCCTCCTGGGTTTTGATGCTTATTTCCTTCCCCACTTTAGGGAAATTCTCTGCTATAATTTTCTCCAACATACTTATGCTGCTCTCTGTCTTTCTTATTCTTCTGGGATCCCAGTTCTTCTAATATTGCTTCATCTTATTGTATCATGTATCTCTTGAATTCTCCCCTCATAATCCATGATTTAGCTCTCTTTTTTTTTTTTTTTAGCTTCTTTATTCTCCATCATTTGGTCTTCGGTATCACTCATTCTTTCTTCTGCCTCATTTGTCCAACAGTAAGAGTCTCCATTTTTTATTGCACCTCATTAGCTTTTTAAATTTCAACTTGGTTAGATTTTAGTTCTTTTATTTCTCCAGAAAAGGATTCTATAGTATCTTAGGCTTTTATCAAGTCTATCTAGCATCTTTATAATTAGCATTCTGAACTCGAGTTCTGACATCTTACTAATGTTTATATTGATTAGGTTGCCAGCAGTTGGTTCTGCCTCTTGATCTTTTTTTTTTTTTTTTTTTTGAGGTAAGTTTTTCTGCCTTGTCATTTTGTTCAGAGAGGAATAGATAAATGAGAGAAAAAAATGTTAAAAGGGTAACAATCACCCCAGAAAAGTATGCACTAACCAAATCAGAAGAGACCCAAAACTAGGGGGAGAAGAATGGAAAAAATATATAGTGAATATAAAAGAGCCACACATTTGATTTTGAGTGTATTTTGGTCTGTTAGAAGAAACTGCCTCCAAAATTTTACAGAAATAAAAAGTTATGTGTTTATTTAAAAAATAAGAGTAAACACAATGAAGGGATAGAATATGACTGTAAAGATGAAAATTAAGAAAAAATTTTAAAAAGGAATTTGTAAGATAAGAAGTTGGTTGAAAAAAGAAAAAAGAAGAAAGAGAGAATTTGATCAGGCTGGAGTCTAAAACAAAGCCATATGCTAGATTTAGAGTATATTTTGGTTTGTTGGAAGAAACTGTATCCCAAAATTTTAAAGAAAGAAAAACTTATGTATACAAAATATAAGGGTAGATACAAAGAAGGAAGAGACTATGACTATAAAAATGAAAATTAATAAAGATTTTCAAAGAAGTATTGATGATATAAAATAGTTTAAAAAGTTAAAACAGGAAAGAGGAAACATTCAAAAAATAGAAAAAGAAAAAAAATGAAAATTTATAAAATTTAACTTTGAACAAATTAAATCATGGGGAACAACCATGGATTTTATGTGCTGTATTCTCCTAGCTTTGGAGTTCCATGGTTCTCGTTGATCAGTGAACTTGGTCTTGGCTGGATGTTCTTGCTGATATTCTGGGGGAGGGGCATGTTGCAGTGATTCTCAGATGTATTTGCCCGAGGCAGAATTGCACCACCTTGGCAGGGGCCAGGTTAAGCAATCTGCTTGTGTTTGCTCTCATAGTTTTTGTTCCTTGAATGCTTTCTGTACAGCTTTGGGGGAGGAGAATGAAAACGGTGGCCTCCCAGTCTCTGGCCCACAGGAGCTGAGAGCTTGGGGCCCCTCTCCTCCATGTGCCTTCAGAGAAAAGCAGTTAGTCACTTCTGTCTCTCTGGTCTCCGTCTGCACTCCATGTTCAACCAGCCTGTGACCAAGCATTTCTATCTCTGGCACACAGCCTTGTTTAGAGTTTCCAAACCCAATAAATTTCTGCAGCATGTTCCTGCACCACTCCTCCTGGAGGAGAAAGATAGGGTCTCCCCAGATCTGCCTCTTGTGGGGTCCCTGCTTGAAAAGCAGTGGCCCCACTGTGTCTCAGATCATGGCTAAGGTTACCCCAAGCTGAGAGCTCACTCCTCAGCTCCATCTCTGCAGCCAGCTTCCCTGCTCAGATACCTGAGGGCTCTGCCACACTCAGGCACCCCCAGTCTTTCTGTGACTCTGCAGGTCCTGAGACAACACTGACCCAGGGAGGACCCCACCCCCTGCTTAGCCTCTGGAGCAATGTCCCTCAGTGGAGGAGCAGACTTCTAAAAGTTCCAATTTTGTGCTCCACTGCTGCACTGCTTGCTGGAGCCAGCCCTTCCCGCCATGGTCTCTCTTCCCATATATTGCATCAGATTTACTTTTCTGCACATACTACCTTCTGGAAAGTGGTCACTTTTTTGTTCACTGAATTGCTTCTAATCTTCAATCTCCTGTTGAGTTTGTAGGTGTTCAGAATGGTCTGATAACTATCTAGCTGAATTCTTGGGACCAGATGAATTCTGGTTCTCCTACTCCTTCGCCATCTTGCTCCTCCCCCTCCTCTGGTCTTCTTTTGAGCAAATAGTTGACTTGTGACCTGGTAGAAATCAGTGCAACACACAATCAGGAGTTTCAGGTTTCCTGCAGCACACTTTTATTCCTTCCATTGCTATATGACTTCTAGACTCTTCACACTTTTCATGGACCTCTAGTGCTGTGGAATAGCCATACTATTTATTCAACTTAGCGTGGCTATTTTTGTATGATTAAATAATCTTCTATAACCCATACTGATTGACTATAGAGTATTCAATCCTGTGAATATATTATAGTTTATTTAGTCCATTTCCTATTATGAGGACGTTAGGTCAATTCCATTTCTTTCTTTTACTTTTTCTTTTTCTTTTACTTTCTTTCTTTCTTTCTTTTTTTTAAACAGAAGGAGGGGCAGAGGGAATGGAAGAGAGAGAATTTTAAGCAGGCTCCACACCCAGGGCAGAGCCCAACATGAGGCTTAATCTCACAACAATGAGGTCATGATCTGAGCCAAAATTAAGTGTGAGATGCTTAACCCCATGAGCCACACAGGCACCCCCCACCTTATTTGTTTTATAAAACATGCTTATGTGGTGTGTGTATTTCTTCAGGAAAAAGATTCCTAGAATAAATGACAGTTGTTGGTTTTAAAGCATTTATTATATATTGCTGAGTGTCCTCTAGAATGGTTCTAACATAATACATAACTATCAGCAGGTTAAAGAGTGCCAAGTAAAAGATTTCTAATGATAAAAGATGAAGTACCACAAGAGTTAGTGGAAGGATTTTTTATCTTACGGTAAATCAAATCATAATATTGTTTCCTCTGATACCTACCTAGTAATTCTGATTGAGTTTTAATGGTTTTTCAATATCATTGTTTCTCTCTCCTTCTTCCCACCATCCCTCTGTCTCTGTTTTTTTCATTTTCTTCATCTCATAAGAGCTATTTTTGTTTTTCTCCTTGTTTTAATAAATCCACAATTGTGTGTTTCTCCTGATCAAAAAACTATGCTTACATAATCAGAGGCTATTCTTCACTATTTTGAATATACTCATCTCAAGTGGTATTTAGAGCCCTGTTTTAGGTTTTGTACAAAAAGGAACTTGTAGCACTAATTAATGTCTACTTTCAGAAATAGCCTTTTTTGTTTAATCTTTATATGTTTGGCCCTCTCACCTAAGTCTTATTTATAAACAGAAAACTAAAACCATTAAGGAAAACATTTTACCCTTGCGAAATCATGTCTCACTCTTAAAACATCACAAAGTAGACATTTCAAAAATAACAGATAGAGATGACATCTCATTCATTCTTATGAGACAAATGCTCTGAGATCTTGGGCTTAAGGATAGAATGCAGCTTAATTAATATTGTAAAATATTAATCCTGTGGAACTGCTATTCTAAGGGTCATAATTGTTTCCAGTACAGTTGACACTGTGCTTGCACTTACATGAGGGTGTTATGAATGCAGAAGGACCACAAGGACCTTGCCAATGCCAAACTTCTTGCTCTATTGCTCAGCCCACCTCCACCTCATCTTTCTTGGGAGCCCAAGGGATTCAGCTTGTTTATTTCAGTGGCCACCACCATTCTGTCATTTGGAGATCTAATCCTCATAAGTCTAACTGTATGAAGATACAGACTACCCAAGTCCTGCTCCTTTAACAAATTTCCAGAAATAGCCAGGGTGGTAATATAAATAAATAACTAAGAGACAGAAGCTACAGACCTTTATGAACTCTTTTTTTTTTTTAAAGATTTTATTTATTTATTTGATGGAGAGAGATCACAAGTAGGCAGAGAGGCAGGCAGAGAGAGAGAGAGAGGGAAGCAAGCTCCCTGCTGAGCAGAGAGCCCAATGTGGGACTCGATCCCAGCACCCTGAGATCATGACCTGAGCCGAAGGCAGCGGCTTAACCCACTGAGCCACCCAGGTGCCCCCAGACCTTTATGAACTCTTATCAAGGTCTTACAGGCACAAAGATGAGGCTACAGTTTCATTCCCTTTCTTAAATGGCAAGGGAAACCCCAGTAGCCTTCTGTGTTTTTGTCACCATTGTCTTAACATACACGTTGGCTTCTTACTTGGACCCGTAAGGAATAGAAGGTGTTGGTGATTCCTGTGGGATCCCATTAAGCTTCAGTTTTAAGTGGTCATATAAACTGATGTTTCTAGGAGATGCACAATTGCTTGTGGTCCTGCATTTATTTATACCTGGAACCTTTATTTAAAAAAAAAAAAAAATCTCTGAGGAGCCTGGGTGGCTCAGTTAAGCATCCAGCTCTTGATTTCAGCTCAGGTAATGATCTAAGAATTGCAAGGCCAAGCCCCACCTTGGGCTCTGCACAGAACATGGAGCCTGCTTAAGATTTTCTCTCCTTCTGCTCCTCCCCTCCCCTTGCATGAATGTGCACAGGTATGCTTTCTCTATCTCTCAAAATAAATAAATAAATAAATAAATAAATAAAATCTCTAATTTGCTCCATCTTCTCTGGTCACCCATAGGTATTGCCTGTTTGGGATATATTGCAAGGCCTTTAAAATGAGTTACAGAGGGAAGAAATTTTCTATTAGAAGAAAACTAATATCGATAGGAATGGTTGAATCTTCACATAAGGTCCCGAAAGGGGAAAATTGTGCAGTACTTAACAGTGAAGGACAGGTCCTTTTAATTCTGGGCTCTTTATGGCAGGGAGTAAAAGAAGATAAATTCCATTACTGTGAATGTCAGTTTAAGGTTTGATGAGAAAGCTTAATGTAATTCCACACTGAAAAATGCCCACTCAGAAGGAGAGATTCTGTTTTCTCTGTTCTCTACGTTTAATAACTCCAGCTCTGACCAAAGTTAGCTGTTTCTTAGAAGTTCATAAGAGCACAACTGCCTATTATCATGAAGATGGAATATTTATGAGACCAAAGGATTTGGAATGCCCCTGCCTATAACACATTTTCATTCTAAAATAAAATGAATTCTTCCTTTTCTCTCAAAACCATTTTTTATGATATCTTTTGTATCTTTTTGTATCAAATACATCTTTTGTTCAGTGATATTCATCTACAAATATCTATGTCTGCAATTAAGGCTCAATGATAAAATGTGTTAATAGGGAGGAACTAAGATCTTTTTTTTTTTTTTTTTTAATGGCGTATAGGAACTAATGGGTGTATAGATGGATGGAAAATATCAAGGCCGTTTTGCTAGAAAGTTCACTTCATTATTCATGATAATCACTCCCTAATCTAAAGGGAGTAACAATTTCCATTTCTTCTATCACACCTAATTTTCTCCAATCAATGAATCAGAACAAACTGGCCATCAAAGAAAACATTAAGGTCCAAACTCTTGAGAATCTACATCATCGTGAAACTCAACCGAGGTTTTTCTATCTCAGCAAAGGCTAACACCTAGTGAGTTAGGTGTCTTAAACTGACCCACTAGGTGTGTGGACTCTTTCTGGTATCCATTTGGCCTGAGTGGTGTCGGAAAGAGACACCATTACTTAACGTGGGATATAGGTATCAAGGGATCCCTTTGAACCGCAACTTCCTTTTCGGGGAGACCTAATATTCTTATACAATTGTCTATTGTTATTGATCAACTTTAGACACAAGACCTAAATGGATGGTATGTGTTAACCAAAAGGCACACAACATGGTGGTGTGACACATTGAAAGGAGAGCCTCAGGGTCAGAGATATACGTTCCCAGGCTTAGTTCCCTTTCTACTGGAAAAGATATGGTGATGAAATGTGAAGAGACTAGCAAAATAAAAATGGGTTATCCATATACTCACCTCAGAGTCAGAGATTTTATTAGTCTAAGGAGCGTTCAGGTAACTGGAAACCCTGCTACCTTTCTAGGCAATTACTGGTTTTAATGGCGGCCCATTAAGAGGTGGGGGAAGACAGGGAAAAGAAAATGATTGGTCACAACTTGAGGAGCACTAACATTCCCTATCTTTCTATAATAAAGAACAAACTGGAGTCTTTTCTTGGCTTTTTGGACATGAGATGTTTACAAAGTAGCAGTCTGAGGTAAATGGCGGAGTAGAAGATCGTCTTACAGGATACGCCAGTGCATTTCTCAGTTCTAAGACTGGATTTGAGTAAGAGTAGGTATTTGGTGGTAACCTGGCTTCCTTATTTCATCCCTTAGGAGTAATAAAAATATCTCCTCTCACTTTTTCCCCAATAACTTTATCTGGAGGTGATAGGACCTACATTGTAGGAAACCAGGGAGTAAGAGGGGTCACTTCTGCAAACAGCGGGGATCAGTCCTTCGCTGTCGTCCTGGAGGGTCTCTCCACTAGGGAGGGCACAGGAAACCCCACAGGCTGATTTTTCAGCCTGTAAACTCAGAATTTCTCCACGGAAGCAAAGTCAAGAGGTGAAACCTGGCAGTCAGGAGCAGCCTGAAGTCCGTCCCAGACATGGGTATGTTTGGCAATACAGTGCCTGTAATCAACTTAAAGATAATTTGAGGCTTTTAGACATTTGTCAGGGGATGCACTTCTTTCTGCTTTCTTTTATTTCACATTTTGGATACTTTAGGTACTTGCCAGACTTTGTGGGCCGTGGAGCTCGTGACCCGCGAAACCCTATACAAGGCAGAGCAGAACAAACTTTGAATCCCCTCCTTCTCCTTTCCTCCTCTTGTTTTTTCTTTGCTTTGTGTTCGGTGCAGTGCACCCTCCTTCCTCCTTTCTTCTTCTGCCCTTCTCAACCCCAGGCCCCATGCTAATCAGTTAGTTTCCTATCAGAGCGACCATCACCACAGGCCTGAACTGTATTAGTGATGCAGAAAAGAAGGGTTAGGTAGAAAGAAACTCCTCTTGAGGTCTATGTTTGTTGATTACTGTCTTATTCTTTGGAAAATTAAAAAAAAATGAGTATGATTTTTTGGAATAAAGAACACAATATTTCTGGTTCTTTCCTTTTTGCCTTGATCACTAGGGAACTTGGGGTTAAATTCTATGGTCATAGCAGGATGTGTTATTAGCCTCATTGTTTTTAGTATAATTGTTCCTTCAGTTGTGCAGCTCTTCTCAGTTTAAAATTATCATCACTGCACTTAACATGTATCTGTGGTGTGCATTAAAATGGCTGTGTAATCTTTCTATTGATGAATATTGTCCAATTTCTCTCCTCTTGGGCCAAAGCTGGCCTTAGCGGCTTGACCACTAGAATGTGATGGAGGTCATGCTCTGGGACTTCTTTTAGGATTTTTATTTTAATTTATTTGAGAGAGAGAGAGAGAGAATGAGCAGGTACACACAGCGAGGGGAGGTGCAGAGGGAGAGTGAGAAGCAGACTCCTGCCTGAGCAGGGAGCCCAATGCAGGGCTTGATCCCAGGACCCCAGGATCATAACCTCAGCTGAAAGCAGGTGCTTAATGGCCCAAGCCAGCCAGACAACCCTGGGACTTCTGAGGTTAAGTCATTCTTAAGACATTTCTGTCTAGGGCTCTTGGATCACAAAGGAAAGCTAGCCACCATGTAAGAAGTCTAACCACCTGACAACTGGTATGCTGCAAGGAAACTTCCTGGGGAGAATCCATAGGAGGGGAGAGAGAGAGGGAGAGAGACAGATACGGAGTCAGCCTTGGCTGCTCTAGTCCTACCAATAGTGCCAGACATATGAGTGAAGAAGACACCTTGCACACCCCTTCCTGAGCTGGTGTGTCATGGAGAAGATCCAAGGCTTGAGATGCATGGCCAAGCATCAAGGTGTTCAAACCATTTCAGTTATTTTAGAGCAGAGACAAGCCATCCTGTCATCTCATTCCCAAGATCCTGATGCATACCATTGTGTGTAGAATACAATGGTTATGTTTTATGCCATTAAATCTTGGGGTAGCTTGATACCAGGTGATAGATAACTAAAACTTTTAACATGATTGGCTTTTACTGTAAGCCACTTAAAATCCTTTGTAGAAGTAGACATTTTGCAGGTCATTAAATAATGTCACATTTACATCATCGAGAGAGGGAAATTCTTCGGGTGCTGAACACTGCACATCGAGTTTGTATATTTCCTTCTTTTTAAATTTTCTTTCTCTAAATTTTAGATTGGAAGGTTACTTATGTAAATTTGCAAAAGCTGTTGGTGTTAGAGAAAGTTTGCATCTGAGAACAAGTTAGTTGTTTGGGTTGTGTAAGAGCATAAGGGACAGTATCCTCTCTGCCCTTGTCTGTCAGGCTGGGGGAGGCACAGGGAACACCGAGCACTGGCTTTAATAGCCCTGAGTCATGGTTTTGTCACAACTAGCTCACTGGGTAGCACCATCCACAGTTAAATGATAATATTTACGTCTCCATAAACCAACGACTCAGTCTTAAAAATGCTCTGAATGTAGAGACAGTCCTTTTCCATTAGACACTTAAGATTTTGCAACAGGAATACTTCAGTTGGGGAATTTATGCAGGTAGCTTTCCTACCACACACAAAAATGAACAAGATATAAGTTATACTCCATGGACACACTGCACTCCATCTCCTGACCATCAGAGTGATGAAATATTTCAGTAAATCACAGTATGCGTGCTGTCCTTGGGGCTTTTGCAATCTCAGCTGCTGCAACTGTATAATGTACATTGATTTCTACTCAGAATTCAATGGCAAGTAAAGCTGTTTAATCATTTAGCACCTGACTAGTTAATAAAGAATCCGTCTCTTTTAATAAGTTTGTTTTAGATAAGAATACCATCATTGCTAAGATCCTGCCTCCCTTTCCTCTCTGTTTGGAGGTGGGGGTATGGTAATAAATGAGGCTTCAGATGAGACGATGCAATTGTAATTTTCTTGCTGCTTTCCTTAACCACCTCTATGATTTGCAAGGCTGTCCAAAAGTCCACCCGCGAAAACCACTTAATCATCTGCTGCCTAATTGTAAATACACAGTACCTTTTGTGCCTTGAAAAATCACTATTAAGTAAAAGAAATCTTGGTAGCCCCATTGCAAACTAGAGCCTATGCTGCAATTACAGAAGGCAGGCACCCTATTGCTATAATTTTCCACCCAATCACATCTCATTAGCATTCAATTCTGCTAAAACCACATGACATAAAAGTCACTAATAAGCTGCTGCATTTTGTCGGGTATTGGCAAAAAAATGAAATCAGATACAATGGCATTAATGTTGTGTGATGGGAGGTTGCTAATAGGATTAGAAACAATCAAGAAGGTTACGAGGAAACCATCTGAGAAAGTCACTCCTAATGTTTAGAGAATCAATTAGCCAGGCTTGTTTGAGGATAGAAGATGTGCACCGACTGAGGGCTCATGAAGAAGAGGGGCAGAGGGGACGGCATTTATTTTTGTTAGGGAGGCACTGTGAGCTTCCAAGTGCAGGTTTCAGAAAAAAATCATCTTCTGTTCCTACAAAGTAAATGACTCCGCCATCCACAAAATTTTCTTTTTTTTTTTTTTAAAGATTTTATTTATTTATTTGACAGACAGAGATCACAAGTAGGCAGAAAGGCAGGCAGAGAGAGAGAGAGAGAGAGAGGGAAGCAGGCTTCCTGCGGAGCAGAGAGCCCGATGCGGGGCTCGATCCCAGGACCCTGAGATCATGACCCGAGCCGAAGGCATCAGCCCAAACCACTGAGCCACCCAGGCGCCCCATCCACAAAATTTTCTTTGCTCCCCACGGACTCTGATTTCTGGGTTATCTAAAAAAAAAAAAAAAAAAAAAAATTGGTTAAACCCGCTTCGTGTGTTTTCATCTGGGCGTTAATATAAACCTGTCCTGCGGCAGAACCAGATTCAGGCAGTCTTAGATGCATCTCCAGAGATACCGTAGGGTCTCAAAGCTGGAAGGGATTGGAGTAGGAAGTGGGGGCCCCTGGATGTGTCCTGGGTGACAGTTGGTATTTACCTCCAGCTAAGGTTATATGTTTCTATCCACTGAGATTTGCTTGGCCCATTTCTAAGCTGGTATGCGCATGTCCTAAACTTCAATATCTTCTTTTAGCCCAGCCACCAAAGAATGGAGAAATAATACATTAACATTTTGCATAGGGGCTCTACTTCTAGAAAAATCTGGCCACTGAGGATATGGGAGGTGGAGAGCACGCCCTGTCATATATCAGGAGGCTCCGTATGGGCCTGTTACATTTATCTATATCTATATCTATATCTATATCTATATCTATATATATATTTTTTTCCAGGCTGAGACTTAATCTTTGAGAATAAAGGATCAGGTTTGACTCTATGAATATCTGGTCATATGAGATCATTGCAACGGTAAATAAAAATGGTTTTGATCTCTCTGACTTGCAAGGGGAGTCGATTGGTCTAATCTGGGATAAGATGCCTACAAAAACTTGAAATATAGTAATAAAATCCACGGACAGCCCTGCATGATGATTGTCCAGCTGGTCCCTGTGGTCAGTACTTGTGGTGAACGGGTATTTAGACCGTGTACTTTGTGCTCAGTAAGGTCTGGTTTGGGATCTGGGCTCAGTCACTTACTATATAAGCTTTGCTAAATTTATTTAATCCCTGTAAGCCTAAATTCTTTCTTCTCTACTATCAGAATAGCCAGGGTGTCTACCTCATAGATAATTGTGAAGATTAAAGGAGACAAAGCATATAAACAAAGCATCTGGCATGATGCCAAGGACCTTGACAGTCTTTTCCATGCAGGAGATAAATAATAGTTAAACGCTCTAGGAAGGGAAGGCAGCCTCCAAGAGCTTTCAACTGGGAGCTGGCCTAACACCGACAATTAGTCTGTGGACTTCTCCTGTTGAACACAAACAGGTAATGAGAATCGAGAAAGGAAGGACAGAGGCCCTGGCCTTGAGAGTTTACCTTCTAGCAGGAGGAGACCGACACCTAAATAATTACATTACACAATCATTCCTAGATGTCTAAAGCATCATTCCTGGAGGACACCAGTCAATCCTGGTCTGATACAGCAGGGATGGAGGACAAGCAAAATGAATAAAATGAAAAGGATCAAGAATCTGGGAAGGGAAATCGTATCTTCCTAGATGTCACTCCAAGTTGAGGTAGTTCAACCAAAATAAGACAGTGTCTGGGAACTTGTAACCATTTTGGCTTTAATACGTCTATCTTGTAATAGATATAAGGGTTTTTAAAAAATTGACATTCTTGGGTCACCTGGGTGGCTCAGTTGGTTAAGTGTCTGCCTTGGGCTCAGGTAATGATCTTGGGGTCCTGGGATTGAGCCCCGCATAAGGCTCCCTGCTCAGTGGGGAGTCTGCTTGTCCTGATCCCTCTGCCTTCTCTATACCCCATTCCTGCTCTCTCAAATAAATAAATAAAATCTTTAAAAAAACTGACATCCTTTGTTGAGTATCTAATAATTGCCAAGTACTACGCTAAGTGATACATATATACATACATACACATTATATATGTTAATGTCACAAGTAATTCTTTTCAGTAGTTTCAGTATTTCTTGCTTATTTACTTTTACTTTTATTTTTACTCAGGAAACTGAGGCAGAGAAGCAGTAACCTCCCATTGTGTGTGACACATCATAGGTAGCAGACCAGAAATCTGCCAGATTTTGAAATCTGTGACCGTACACACAGCCTCCGCTGCCTACCTTTATGTGGCTGCAGCTGGAGAAGGTCTTGAACATCAGAATCTCAGACACTACCATTTTAGGTGTTTATGAA
This sequence comes from Mustela nivalis, assembly GCF_964662115.1. Lineage (NCBI taxonomy): Eukaryota > Metazoa > Chordata > Mammalia > Carnivora > Mustelidae > Mustela > Mustela nivalis. The sequence goes on along the minus strand of NW_028134116.1, from coordinate 1,520 downwards.
GTTTAGACACCACCAAGTTCCTTATAGCTTAGAAATAATCATTTTGAGGCATGGCCACTTAGGGCGTGTGATTTAATAAGGTTCCATTTTTGTTAGCACAATGCCACTGCCCGTGTGGGCTTGATTGAAAACTGCAAAGTCGAGATTTTGGTGCTGTCTTATGGGGAGTAAATTTGAGCTGCCAATTGAATCTGGGAGAGGGTGTGTTTTTCTAAGAAATGTCAAAATGCATTTCATATTTATGGTTTTGATGAGGAGCCACAAGAAGTCCTATAAACACATTTCCTATTTCTTTGTCAGTTACTTACAGCCTGGTTGGTTTGTCACCGTGGAAACTGACAAATCCTCAGGAAGTGACAAGGGTCTAATGAAAGGAGAAAAGGTTACATGGGAGCCCTGTATGGAGAGGGGGGAGAGGAAAGAGATGAAGGTGACTAATTCTCTGTAAGGCTTCTTGGCTGGGTGACCTTCAGTGACAGGAGCTCGTATGTCAGCTAGAGAGCACGCAGGGGTGAGCATCCATGCTTCATAATTCAAGGCTCCTGCTGATTGACTTCCAGGGTCAGGGGAGACTCTGTGCTCGCCAAGGCAGGGCTCACAAATTGGCCCAGTGCATTGTGGGAATGCGTTCTTTCCCTCAGGGATTGTGCCAAAGGCTGGATATTTAATGGAAAGGGCTTTCATTAGAAAATTGATGATTTTCCTATGGTGCAGTGATTCTAAAGGCAGCCTCTGAAGCCATGGAGGGAGGAGGAAGGAGCAAGGGTTGGGGAGTGGGAAGAAGACAAAAGAGAGGCTTCCATGCTGCCCCTGTTAACGCTGAAGTATATGTGCTGAACATTCGTAACAGGCTCCAGGAGCAGGTTGTACAGACTGAGACCAATCTGATAAATAGACACATAAAACTAGGAGAATCTGTGCGAGGTACTGGGCTGAGGAAAGTGGCGAGGGCCATGAGAGAGGTTTCCCTGTCCTCAGATTGTACTCTCCCTGAGGAGATAAAACAAATACGCAAATGACTGGAGTAGAAAGTTGACTAATGTAATCGCCAGGGGAGGATTCAGACATTCATAGAATCTCTACTAAGCACACTCGTGGGTTACCTTGTTGAATCTGCACAACAGCTCCGTGTGGAGAGATTATTATCAGACGTACTTACCTGGAGAGGAAGCATAGGCCTACGGAAGTCAGCAGCTCATCACTGATTAAGCCAGACTTGAGAATCAGGACCCCCCCAAATAGAATGCATCCTCTCCAGTTGAGAGCAGAAGGTCTTTTGATGGAAGTGGTCTTTGAGGCTTGGCCTTCAAATCTGGAATATAATTTTGGAAATTGGAATTGGAGTATTTGGAGTAGGGGTAGAGGAGGAAGGGTGGTCTGATAAAGGGAAGAAGCAAATAGCCCTATCTAACCTTTCAGTGTTAAATATTATTAAATATTATATATAACTAAGATTTCAGTGTTTCCTAGTGATCTTTTTCAATTAAATTTTGTTGCGCATTCCAGCTTTTCCAGATGCT
>NW_028134117.1:0-56802 GCF_964662115.1 Mustela nivalis | reverse complement strand
AGTCCTGAGCCTCTGGGACCAAGGAGACAGCAGCTCCTTGGCCACCTGTCCCTGGGGCAGACATGCGCTAGCCACCAGGCGCCTACGCTGAACTCGCAGAAAGAGCTCCCCGAAATAACGGGAAGTCAGATGAAGTCTTCCTCCAGGATGTGGAAGCTTGGAGGAGGCACGGGGTTTAAGGGGAAGGGGTGGAGACAGTCCCACAAAGCTCCCTATTCAGTATGCAGGGATCTTGTCACCTCTCCTTTCCTGTGGGAAAGCACTGGCCTAGTCTGCGAGTCCGCCTGAGCGCCAGAGTAAAAGGCCAAGCGATGCCTACACTGGGAAATGGTAGTTGTGCATAGGGTGCCATCCTAGGCTCCGCATGCTACTGCAGGGTTGTGGCTGTGTCTACTTATTTCGGCCTGGCAGGGTGAACCCAGGACGCCAACACAGAGCCTGGGAAAGCAAGGCCCAAGAGGCACCAGCTCTTCCGCAGCTTTTCATCCCTGACGCGACTGAAGCCTTGCTGAGGGAGCAGCGGCGAATTCCTGTTCGCTCCAAGCCAAATCATCTGCGAAAGCACAGCATTCGCTGAGAAATGTTCTGCGGGTTGCTGCTGATTGCCTGAGCCCAGTCACGCGGTGGGAGAAACACGCATACAGCGAAAGCCTCTTTGCCTTCTCATCTGCCCTGGGAAAGCACAGCATTCGTTGGGAAATCTGAGTTGGGTTTGGGGATGCGGTGGATGATACCCGCATGGAGCGAAATACTCTTTGCCCTAGCATCCCTTCTGCCTGAGAGAGAAATGTGGTTGCAAACGTCCGTCACCGCTCTCCCCAGGAGCAAGTGTGTGGAAGGCACAGCACGCCACCACCGGAGAAGAGAAAGAGCCGTTGGCCTTGGGGTCGGGAAACGCTCAGGAAGCAGGATAGCCTGCCGTGGCACGAACAGCAAACCGGTGGCAAGACAAGTGTCCCAGGCTCCCTGTGCAGAGAGGTGGAAGCTCCTGCCATGTTGACATGAGGGGACGACTAGGGCAGGGGTGCGTACTACCCTCTGAGGAAGCAGTCTGCGCAGAAGGCAGGCCTTTCCGGTGCCTTTGGTCCCAAGGGCACAGCATCTCCTTGGTCACCTGTCCAAGGCCAGACTTGGAGAGGTGACAGGAACACTGCACACCGCCCGTGCACTGAATAGGGACCTTTGGGGCACTGTCCAACCCCTTCCCCTTAAACCCCGTGCCTCCTCCAAGCTTCCACATCCTGGAGGAAGATGGCATCGCACTCCCCGTTATTTCAGGGAGCTGTTTCTGAGAGTTCAGCGTAGGCGCCTGGTGGCTAGCGCATGTGTGCCCCAGGGACAGGTGGCCAAGGAGCTCCTCTCTCCTTGCACCCAGAGGCTCAGGACAGGCATGCTTTCTGCCCAGACTCCTTCCTAAGCGTTGAGCACGCGCTCTGCCCTACTCATTCCCTCCTCTCTCCGTAGCAGCCAGGCTTCCATCTCTCTGTACAGGGAGCAGGTGACACTTGTATTGCCATCGGCCGCTGTGCCTGCCAGGGCCTACTCTCCTGCTTCGCAACCGTTTCCAGACCAGAAGGCCAATGGCTCCTGCTCTTCTTCCTGGGCAGCGTGCTGCACCTTCCATAGACATGCTCCTGGGGAGCGCAGTTAAAGACGTGTCCCTTTCCTTAAGGCTCTTTCCACAGGCGCAAACGCGCTTCTCTCTCAGGCAGAGGGGTGCTAGGGCAAAGAGGATTTCGCTCCATGCGGGTGTCATCCACAATGCTGCGGAGACTAGCTCAGGCATTCAGCTGCAGCATCCCAACATCCGATGCTGATTTCCCAACGAATGCTGTGCTTTCCCAGAAGAGATGCTTGGGCAAAGAGGCTTTCGCTGTATGCGGGTTTCTCCACCCGCGAGTCTGGGCTTCGGACAGCAGCAGAAGAGCCCGCAGAACCGATTCTGATTTCCCAGCGACTGCTATGCTTTCGCAGAGGTTTTCAGTTTGGCGCGAACCGAGCTTCGCTGCTGCTTCCTCAGCAAGGCTTTGGTCCTTTGCTCTGTCGCGGCAGGGAAGAAGAGCGGCTATCCTGCTTCCCGAGCGTTTCCCGACCCCAAGGCCAACGGCTCCTTCTCTTCTCTGGGGGCGGCGTGCTGCGACTTCCCCACACTTGGCTTCTCTCTCAGGCAGAGGGGATGTAGGGCAAAGAGTATTTCGCTCCATGCGGGTATCTTGCACCAAGCCGCGGAGACTAGCTCAGGCAAGCAGCAGCAGCATCCCCAAACTCAACTCAGATTTCCCAAGGAACGCTGTGCTTTCCCAGGGGAGATGCCCAGGCAAAGAGGCTTCCACGGTATGCGGGTTTCTCCCACCGCGATTCTGGGATCAGGCAAGCAGCAGCAGCCCGCAGAACATTTCTCAGCGAATGCTGTGCTTTCGCAGAGGCTTTGGCTTGGAGCTAACAGCACTTCGGTGCTGCTTCCTCAGCAAGGCTTCAGTCGCGTCAGGGAAGAAGAGCTGCGGGAGAGCTGGTGCCTCTTGGGCCTTGCTTTCCCGGGCTCCATGTTCTCATCCTGGGTTCACCCTGCCAGACCGAACTAAGCAGACACAGCCACAACCCTCCAGTAGCGTGCGTAGCCTAGGATGGCAATCTATGCACACTACCATCTCCCAGTGTAGGCAACGCTTGGCCTTTTACTCTGGCGCTCAGGCAGACTCCTGGACTAGGCCAGTGCTTTGCCCACAGGAAAAGAGAGGTGACAGGATCCCTGCACACCGCCCGTGAACTGAATAGGGACCTTTGGGGCACTGTCCAACGCCTTCCCCTTAAACCCCGTACCTCCTCCAAGCTTCCACATCCTGGAGGAAGACGGCATCTGACTCCCCGTTATTTCAGGGAGCTCTTTCTGCGAGTTCAGCGTAGGCACCTGGTGGCTAGCGCACGTCTGCCCCAGGGACAAGTGGCCAAGGAGCTGCTGTCTCCTTGGGCCCAGAGGCTCAGGACAGGCATGCTTTCTGCCCAGACTCCTTCCTAAGAGTGGAGCACGCGCCCTGCTCTACTCATCCCCTCCTGTCTCCTTAGCAACCAGGCTTCTGTATCTCTGCACTGGGAGCGGGTGACACTTGTATTGCTACCGGCCGCTGTGCCTGCCAGGGCCGGCTCTCTTCGCAAATGTTTCCAGACCAGAAAGCCAACGGCTCCTGCTCTTCTCCCCGGGCAGCACGCTCCCCAGGAGCAAGTGTGGCAAAGGCGCAGCACGCCACCCCCAGAGAAGAGAAGGAGTCATTTACCTTGGGGTCAGGAAACGCTCGGGAAGCAGGAGAGCCTGCCCTGGCAGGAACAGCAGGCCGGTGGCAAGACAAATGTCACCCGCTCCCTGTGCGAAGAGACGAAGCCTGGCTGCTAAGGAGACATGAGGGGACGACTAGGGCAGGGACGCGTGCTCCACTCTGAGGAAGGAGTCTGGGCAGAAGGCAGGCCTGTCCTGTGCGTCTGGTCCCAAGGGCACAGCATCTCCTTGGACAACTGTCCGTAGGGCAGACTTGGGCTTGCTACCAGGCACCTTACCCTAAACTCGCAGAAACAGCTCCCTCGAGAAATGGGCAGTCAGATGCCATCTTCCTCCTTGTCGGTGGCTGGGGGTGTGCCGGGAAAGGAGTGGCAACAATCCCCGAATGCTCCCCATTTAGTAACGGGCGGTGTTCAGGGATCCTGTCGCCTCTCCTCTCCTGTGAGGAAGGCACTGACCTAGTCTGCGAATCCACCTGAGGTCCACTGCCAAAGGCCAAGCGTTGCTTACACCGGGAGAAGGTAGTGTGCATAGAGTCCCATCCTAGGCCATGCACGTTGCTGCAGGGTTGTGACTGTGTCTGCTTAGTTCGGCTTAGCAAGGTGAACCCCGGGCGAGAACTTGGAGCCCGGGAAAGCAAGGCCCAAAAGGCACCAGCTCTCCCGGGGCTCTGTTTCCCTGCCACAACAGAGCGAACGACGAAAGCCTTGCTGAGGAAGCAGCAGCGAAGTGCATTTCGCGCCAAGCTGAAAAACTCTGGAACGCATAGCAGTGGCTGGGAAATCAGAATCGGTTCTGCGGGCTCTTCTGCTGCTTGCCTGTGCCCAGTCTCGCGGGTGGAACAACCCGCATACAGCGATCGCCTCTTTGCCCCGGCATCTGCTATGCGAAAGCACAGCATTCGTTGGGAAATCAGAATCGGATGTGTGTGATGCTGCAGCTGAATGCCTGAGCGAGTCTCCGCAGCATGGTGGAAGATACCCGCATGGAGCGAAATCCTCTTTGCCAGAGCGTCCCCTCTGCCTGAGATAGAAGCGACGTTGGGTCTGTGGAAAGAGCCATAAGGAAAGGGACACGTCTTTCACTGCTCTCCCCAGGAGCATGAGTGTGGAAGGTGCAGCACGCTGCCCAGGGAGAAGTGCAGGAGCCGTTGGCATTCTGGTCTGGAAATGGGAAGCAGGAGAGCCAGCCCTGGCAGGCACAGCGGCCGGTGGCAATACAAGTGTCACCCGCTCTGTGTGCATTGAGAGGGAAACCTGGCTGCTACGGAGAGAGGAGGGGATGAGTAGAGCAGGGCGCGTGCTCCACTCTTAGGAAGGAGTCTGGGCAGAAAGCATGCCAGTCCTGAGCCTCTGGGACCAAGGAGACAGCAGCTCCTTGGCCACCTGTCCCTGGGGCAGACATGCGCTAGCCACCAGGCGCCTACGCTGAACTCGCAGAAAGAGCTCCCCGAAATAACGGGAAGTCAGATGAAGTCTTCCTCCAGGATGTGGAAGCTTGGAGGAGGCACGGGGTTTAAGGGGAAGGGGTGGAGACAGTCCCACAAAGCTCCCTATTCAGTATGCAGGGATCTTGTCACCTCTCCTTTCCTGTGGGAAAGCACTGGCCTAGTCTGCGAGTCCGCCTGAGCGCCAGAGTAAAAGGCCAAGCGATGCCTACACTGGGAAATGGTAGTTGTGCATAGGGTGCCATCCTAGGCTCCGCATGCTACTGCAGGGTTGTGGCTGTGTCTACTTATTTCGGCCTGGCAGGGTGAACCCAGGACGCCAACACAGAGCCTGGGAAAGCAAGGCCCAAGAGGCACCAGCTCTTCCGCAGCTTTTCATCCCTGACGCGACTGAAGCCTTGCTGAGGGAGCAGCGGCGAATTCCTGTTCGCTCCAAGCCAAATCATCTGCGAAAGCACAGCATTCGCTGAGAAATGTTCTGCGGGTTGCTGCTGATTGCCTGAGCCCAGTCACGCGGTGGGAGAAACACGCATACAGCGAAAGCCTCTTTGCCTTCTCATCTGCCCTGGGAAAGCACAGCATTCGTTGGGAAATCTGAGTTGGGTTTGGGGATGCGGTGGATGATACCCGCATGGAGCGAAATACTCTTTGCCCTAGCATCCCTTCTGCCTGAGAGAGAAATGTGGTTGCAAACGTCCGTCACCGCTCTCCCCAGGAGCAAGTGTGTGGAAGGCACAGCACGCCACCACCGGAGAAGAGAAAGAGCCGTTGGCCTTGGGGTCGGGAAACGCTCAGGAAGCAGGATAGCCTGCCGTGGCACGAACAGCAAACCGGTGGCAAGACAAGTGTCCCAGGCTCCCTGTGCAGAGAGGTGGAAGCTCCTGCCATGTTGACATGAGGGGACGACTAGGGCAGGGGTGCGTACTACCCTCTGAGGAAGCAGTCTGCGCAGAAGGCAGGCCTTTCCGGTGCCTTTGGTCCCAAGGGCACAGCATCTCCTTGGTCACCTGTCCAAGGCCAGACTTGGAGAGGTGACAGGAACACTGCACACCGCCCGTGCACTGAATAGGGACCTTTGGGGCACTGTCCAACCCCTTCCCCTTAAACCCCGTGCCTCCTCCAAGCTTCCACATCCTGGAGGAAGATGGCATCGCACTCCCCGTTATTTCAGGGAGCTGTTTCTGAGAGTTCAGCGTAGGCGCCTGGTGGCTAGCGCATGTGTGCCCCAGGGACAGGTGGCCAAGGAGCTCCTCTCTCCTTGCACCCAGAGGCTCAGGACAGGCATGCTTTCTGCCCAGACTCCTTCCTAAGCGTTGAGCACGCGCTCTGCCCTACTCATTCCCTCCTCTCTCCGTAGCAGCCAGGCTTCCATCTCTCTGTACAGGGAGCAGGTGACACTTGTATTGCCATCGGCCGCTGTGCCTGCCAGGGCCTACTCTCCTGCTTCGCAACCGTTTCCAGACCAGAAGGCCAATGGCTCCTGCTCTTCTTCCTGGGCAGCGTGCTGCACCTTCCATAGACATGCTCCTGGGGAGCGCAGTTAAAGACGTGTCCCTTTCCTTAAGGCTCTTTCCACAGGCGCAAACGCGCTTCTCTCTCAGGCAGAGGGGTGCTAGGGCAAAGAGGATTTCGCTCCATGCGGGTGTCATCCACAATGCTGCGGAGACTAGCTCAGGCATTCAGCTGCAGCATCCCAACATCCGATGCTGATTTCCCAACGAATGCTGTGCTTTCCCAGAAGAGATGCTTGGGCAAAGAGGCTTTCGCTGTATGCGGGTTTCTCCACCCGCGAGTCTGGGCTTCGGACAGCAGCAGAAGAGCCCGCAGAACCGATTCTGATTTCCCAGCGACTGCTATGCTTTCGCAGAGGTTTTCAGTTTGGCGCGAACCGAGCTTCGCTGCTGCTTCCTCAGCAAGGCTTTGGTCCTTTGCTCTGTCGCGGCAGGGAAGAAGAGCGGCTATCCTGCTTCCCGAGCGTTTCCCGACCCCAAGGCCAACGGCTCCTTCTCTTCTCTGGGGGCGGCGTGCTGCGACTTCCCCACACTTGGCTTCTCTCTCAGGCAGAGGGGATGTAGGGCAAAGAGTATTTCGCTCCATGCGGGTATCTTGCACCAAGCCGCGGAGACTAGCTCAGGCAAGCAGCAGCAGCATCCCCAAACTCAACTCAGATTTCCCAAGGAACGCTGTGCTTTCCCAGGGGAGATGCCCAGGCAAAGAGGCTTCCACGGTATGCGGGTTTCTCCCACCGCGATTCTGGGATCAGGCAAGCAGCAGCAGCCCGCAGAACATTTCTCAGCGAATGCTGTGCTTTCGCAGAGGCTTTGGCTTGGAGCTAACAGCACTTCGGTGCTGCTTCCTCAGCAAGGCTTCAGTCGCGTCAGGGAAGAAGAGCTGCGGGAGAGCTGGTGCCTCTTGGGCCTTGCTTTCCCGGGCTCCATGTTCTCATCCTGGGTTCACCCTGCCAGACCGAACTAAGCAGACACAGCCACAACCCTCCAGTAGCGTGCGTAGCCTAGGATGGCAATCTATGCACACTACCATCTCCCAGTGTAGGCAACGCTTGGCCTTTTACTCTGGCGCTCAGGCAGACTCCTGGACTAGGCCAGTGCTTTGCCCACAGGAAAAGAGAGGTGACAGGATCCCTGCACACCGCCCGTGAACTGAATAGGGACCTTTGGGGCACTGTCCAACGCCTTCCCCTTAAACCCCGTACCTCCTCCAAGCTTCCACATCCTGGAGGAAGACGGCATCTGACTCCCCGTTATTTCAGGGAGCTCTTTCTGCGAGTTCAGCGTAGGCACCTGGTGGCTAGCGCACGTCTGCCCCAGGGACAAGTGGCCAAGGAGCTGCTGTCTCCTTGGGCCCAGAGGCTCAGGACAGGCATGCTTTCTGCCCAGACTCCTTCCTAAGAGTGGAGCACGCGCCCTGCTCTACTCATCCCCTCCTGTCTCCTTAGCAACCAGGCTTCTGTATCTCTGCACTGGGAGCGGGTGACACTTGTATTGCTACCGGCCGCTGTGCCTGCCAGGGCCGGCTCTCTTCGCAAATGTTTCCAGACCAGAAAGCCAACGGCTCCTGCTCTTCTCCCCGGGCAGCACGCTCCCCAGGAGCAAGTGTGGCAAAGGCGCAGCACGCCACCCCCAGAGAAGAGAAGGAGTCATTTACCTTGGGGTCAGGAAACGCTCGGGAAGCAGGAGAGCCTGCCCTGGCAGGAACAGCAGGCCGGTGGCAAGACAAATGTCAACCGCTCCCTGTGCGAAGAGACGAAGCCTGGCTGCTAAGGAGACATGAGGGGACGACTAGGGCAGGGACGCGTGCTCCACTCTGAGGAAGGAGTCTGGGCAGAAGGCAGGCCTGTCCTGTGCGTCTGGTCCCAAGGGCACAGCATCTCCTTGGACAACTGTCCGTAGGGCAGACTTGGGCTTGCTACCAGGCACCTTACCCTAAACTCGCAGAAACAGCTCCCTCGAGAAATGGGCAGTCAGATGCCATCTTCCTCCTTGTCGGTGGCTGGGGGTGTGCCGGGAAAGGAGTGGCAACAATCCCCGAATGCTCCCCATTTAGTAACGGGCGGTGTTCAGGGATCCTGTCGCCTCTCCTCTCCTGTGAGGAAGGCACTGACCTAGTCTGCGAATCCACCTGAGGTCCACTGCCAAAGGCCAAGCGTTGCTTACACCGGGAGAAGGTAGTGTGCATAGAGTCCCATCCTAGGCCATGCACGTTGCTGCAGGGTTGTGACTGTGTCTGCTTAGTTCGGCTTAGCAAGGTGAACCCCGGGCGAGAACTTGGAGCCCGGGAAAGCAAGGCCCAAAAGGCACCAGCTCTCCCGGGGCTCTGTTTCCCTGCCACAACAGAGCGAACGACGAAAGCCTTGCTGAGGAAGCAGCAGCGAAGTGCATTTCGCGCCAAGCTGAAAAACTCTGGAACGCATAGCAGTGGCTGGGAAATCAGAATCGGTTCTGCGGGCTCTTCTGCTGCTTGCCTGTGCCCAGTCTCGCGGGTGGAACAACCCGCATACAGCGATCGCCTCTTTGCCCCGGCATCTGCTATGCGAAAGCACAGCATTCGTTGGGAAATCAGAATCGGATGTGTGTGATGCTGCAGCTGAATGCCTGAGCGAGTCTCCGCAGCATGGTGGAAGATACCCGCATGGAGCGAAATCCTCTTTGCCAGAGCGTCCCCTCTGCCTGAGATAGAAGCGACGTTGGGTCTGTGGAAAGAGCCATAAGGAAAGGGACACGTCTTTCACTGCTCTCCCCAGGAGCATGAGTGTGGAAGGTGCAGCACGCTGCCCAGGGAGAAGTGCAGGAGCCGTTGGCATTCTGGTCTGGAAATGGGAAGCAGGAGAGCCAGCCCTGGCAGGCACAGCGGCCGGTGGCAATACAAGTGTCACCCGCTCTGTGTGCATTGAGAGGGAAACCTGGCTGCTACGGAGAGAGGAGGGGATGAGTAGAGCAGGGCGCGTGCTCCACTCTTAGGAAGGAGTCTGGGCAGAAAGCATGCCAGTCCTGAGCCTCTGGGACCAAGGAGACAGCAGCTCCTTGGCCACCTGTCCCTGGGGCAGACATGCGCTAGCCACCAGGCGCCTACGCTGAACTCGCAGAAAGAGCTCCCCGAAATAACGGGAAGTCAGATGAAGTCTTCCTCCAGGATGTGGAAGCTTGGAGGAGGCACGGGGTTTAAGGGGAAGGGGTGGAGACAGTCCCACAAAGCTCCCTATTCAGTATGCAGGGATCTTGTCACCTCTCCTTTCCTGTGGGAAAGCACTGGCCTAGTCTGCGAGTCCGCCTGAGCGCCAGAGTAAAAGGCCAAGCGATGCCTACACTGGGAAATGGTAGTTGTGCATAGGGTGCCATCCTAGGCTCCGCATGCTACTGCAGGGTTGTGGCTGTGTCTACTTATTTCGGCCTGGCAGGGTGAACCCAGGACGCCAACACAGAGCCTGGGAAAGCAAGGCCCAAGAGGCACCAGCTCTTCCGCAGCTTTTCATCCCTGACGCGACTGAAGCCTTGCTGAGGGAGCAGCGGCGAATTCCTGTTCGCTCCAAGCCAAATCATCTGCGAAAGCACAGCATTCGCTGAGAAATGTTCTGCGGGTTGCTGCTGATTGCCTGAGCCCAGTCACGTGGTGGGAGAAACACGCATACAGCGAAAGCCTCTTTGCCTTCTCATCTGCCCTGGGAAAGCACAGCATTCGTTGGGAAATCTGAGTTGGGTTTGGGGATGCGGTGGATGATACCCGCATGGAGCGAAATACTCTTTGCCCTAGCATCCCTTCTGCCTGAGAGAGAAATGTGGTTGCAAACGTCCGTCACCGCTCTCCCCAGGAGCAAGTGTGTGGAAGGCACAGCACGCCACCACCGGAGAAGAGAAAGAGCCGTTGGCCTTGGGGTCGGGAAACGCTCAGGAAGCAGGATAGCCTGCCGTGGCACGAACAGCAAACCGGTGGCAAGACAAGTGTCCCAGGCTCCCTGTGCAGAGAGGTGGAAGCTCCTGCCATGTTGACATGAGGGGACGACTAGGGCAGGGGTGCGTACTACCCTCTGAGGAAGCAGTCTGCGCAGAAGGCAGGCCTTTCCGGTGCCTTTGGTCCCAAGGGCACAGCATCTCCTTGGTCACCTGTCCAAGGCCAGACTTGGAGAGGTGACAGGAACACTGCACACCGCCCGTGCACTGAATAGGGACCTTTGGGGCACTGTCCAACCCCTTCCCCTTAAACCCCGTGCCTCCTCCAAGCTTCCACATCCTGGAGGAAGATGGCATCGCACTCCCCGTTATTTCAGGGAGCTGTTTCTGAGAGTTCAGCGTAGGCGCCTGGTGGCTAGCGCATGTGTGCCCCAGGGACAGGTGGCCAAGGAGCTCCTCTCTCCTTGCACCCAGAGGCTCAGGACTGGCATGCTTTCTGCCCAGACTCCTTCCTAAGCGTTGAGCACGCGCTCTGCCCTACTCATTCCCTCCTCTCTCCGTAGCAGCCAGGCTTCCATCTCTCTGTACAGGGAGCAGGTGACACTTGTATTGCCATCGGCCGCTGTGCCTGCCAGGGCCTACTCTCCTGCTTCGCAACCGTTTCCAGACCAGAAGGCCAATGGCTCCTGCTCTTCTTCCTGGGCAGCGTGCTGCACCTTCCATAGACATGCTCCTGGGGAGCGCAGTTAAAGACGTGTCCCTTTCCTTAAGGCTCTTTCCACAGGCGCAAACGCGCTTCTCTCTCAGGCAGAGGGGTGCTAGGGCAAAGAGGATTTCGCTCCATGCGGGTGTCATCCACAATGCTGCGGAGACTAGCTCAGGCATTCAGCTGCAGCATCCCAACATCCGATGCTGATTTCCCAACGAATGCTGTGCTTTCCCAGAAGAGATGCTTGGGCAAAGAGGCTTTCGCTGTATGCGGGTTTCTCCACCCGCGAGTCTGGGCTTCGGACAGCAGCAGAAGAGCCCGCAGAACCGATTCTGATTTCCCAGCGACTGCTATGCTTTCGCAGAGGTTTTCAGTTTGGCGCGAACCGAGCTTCGCTGCTGCTTCCTCAGCAAGGCTTTGGTCCTTTGCTCTGTCGCGGCAGGGAAGAAGAGCGGCTATCCTGCTTCCCGAGCGTTTCCCGACCCCAAGGCCAACGGCTCCTTCTCTTCTCTGGGGGCGGCGTGCTGCGACTTCCCCACACTTGGCTTCTCTCTCAGGCAGAGGGGATGTAGGGCAAAGAGTATTTCGCTCCATGCGGGTATCTTGCACCAAGCCGCGGAGACTAGCTCAGGCAAGCAGCAGCAGCATCCCCAAACTCAACTCAGATTTCCCAAGGAACGCTGTGCTTTCCCAGGGGAGATGCCCAGGCAAAGAGGCTTCCACGGTATGCGGGTTTCTCCCACCGCGATTCTGGGATCAGGCAAGCAGCAGCAGCCCGCAGAACATTTCTCAGCGAATGCTGTGCTTTCGCAGAGGCTTTGGCTTGGAGCTAACAGCACTTCGGTGCTGCTTCCTCAGCAAGGCTTCAGTCGCGTCAGGGAAGAAGAGCTGCGGGAGAGCTGGTGCCTCTTGGGCCTTGCTTTCCCGGGCTCCATGTTCTCATCCTGGGTTCACCCTGCCAGACCGAACTAAGCAGACACAGCCACAACCCTCCAGTAGCGTGCGTAGCCTAGGATGGCAATCTATGCACACTACCATCTCCCAGTGTAGGCAACGCTTGGCCTTTTACTCTGGCGCTCAGGCAGACTCCTGGACTAGGCCAGTGCTTTGCCCACAGGAAAAGAGAGGTGACAGGATCCCTGCACACCGCCCGTGAACTGAATAGGGACCTTTGGGGCACTGTCCAACGCCTTCCCCTTAAACCCCGTACCTCCTCCAAGCTTCCACATCCTGGAGGAAGACGGCATCTGACTCCCCGTTATTTCAGGGAGCTCTTTCTGCGAGTTCAGCGTAGGCACCTGGTGGCTAGCGCACGTCTGCCCCAGGGACAAGTGGCCAAGGAGCTGCTGTCTCCTTGGGCCCAGAGGCTCAGGACAGGCATGCTTTCTGCCCAGACTCCTTCCTAAGAGTGGAGCACGCGCCCTGCTCTACTCATCCCCTCCTGTCTCCTTAGCAACCAGGCTTCTGTATCTCTGCACTGGGAGCGGGTGACACTTGTATTGCTACCGGCCGCTGTGCCTGCCAGGGCCGGCTCTCTTCGCAAATGTTTCCAGACCAGAAAGCCAACGGCTCCTGCTCTTCTCCCCGGGCAGCACGCTCCCCAGGAGCAAGTGTGGCAAAGGCGCAGCACGCCACCCCCAGAGAAGAGAAGGAGTCATTTACCTTGGGGTCAGGAAACGCTCGGGAAGCAGGAGAGCCTGCCCTGGCAGGAACAGCAGGCCGGTGGCAAGACAAATGTCACCCGCTCCCTGTGCGAAGAGACGAAGCCTGGCTGCTAAGGAGACATGAGGGGACGACTAGGGCAGGGACGCGTGCTCCACTCTGAGGAAGGAGTCTGGGCAGAAGGCAGGCCTGTCCTGTGCGTCTGGTCCCAAGGGCACAGCATCTCCTTGGACAACTGTCCGTAGGGCAGACTTGGGCTTGCTACCAGGCACCTTACCCTAAACTCGCAGAAACAGCTCCCTCGAGAAATGGGCAGTCAGATGCCATCTTCCTCCTTGTCGGTGGCTGGGGGTGTGCCGGGAAAGGAGTGGCAACAATCCCCGAATGCTCCCCATTTAGTAACGGGCGGTGTTCAGGGATCCTGTCGCCTCTCCTCTCCTGTGAGGAAGGCACTGACCTAGTCTGCGAATCCACCTGAGGTCCACTGCCAAAGGCCAAGCGTTGCTTACACCGGGAGAAGGTAGTGTGCATAGAGTCCCATCCTAGGCCATGCACGTTGCTGCAGGGTTGTGACTGTGTCTGCTTAGTTCGGCTTAGCAAGGTGAACCCCGGGCGAGAACTTGGAGCCCGGGAAAGCAAGGCCCAAAAGGCACCAGCTCTCCCGGGGCTCTGTTTCCCTGCCACAACAGAGCGAACGACGAAAGCCTTGCTGAGGAAGCAGCAGCGAAGTGCATTTCGCGCCAAGCTGAAAAACTCTGGAACGCATAGCAGTGGCTGGGAAATCAGAATCGGTTCTGCGGGCTCTTCTGCTGCTTGCCTGTGCCCAGTCTCGCGGGTGGAACAACCCGCATACAGCGATCGCCTCTTTGCCCCGGCATCTGCTATGCGAAAGCACAGCATTCGTTGGGAAATCAGAATCGGATGTGTGTGATGCTGCAGCTGAATGCCTGAGCGAGTCTCCGCAGCATGGTGGAAGATACCCGCATGGAGCGAAATCCTCTTTGCCAGAGCGTCCCCTCTGCCTGAGATAGAAGCGACGTTGGGTCTGTGGAAAGAGCCATAAGGAAAGGGACACGTCTTTCACTGCTCTCCCCAGGAGCATGAGTGTGGAAGGTGCAGCACGCTGCCCAGGGAGAAGTGCAGGAGCCGTTGGCATTCTGGTCTGGAAATGGGAAGCAGGAGAGCCAGCCCTGGCAGGCACAGCGGCCGGTGGCAATACAAGTGTCACCCGCTCTGTGTGCATTGAGAGGGAAACCTGGCTGCTACGGAGAGAGGAGGGGATGAGTAGAGCAGGGCGCGTGCTCCACTCTTAGGAAGGAGTCTGGGCAGAAAGCATGCCAGTCCTGAGCCTCTGGGACCAAGGAGACAGCAGCTCCTTGGCCACCTGTCCCTGGGGCAGACATGCGCTAGCCACCAGGCGCCTACGCTGAACTCGCAGAAAGAGCTCCCCGAAATAACGGGAAGTCAGATGAAGTCTTCCTCCAGGATGTGGAAGCTTGGAGGAGGCACGGGGTTTAAGGGGAAGGGGTGGAGACAGTCCCACAAAGCTCCCTATTCAGTATGCAGGGATCTTGTCACCTCTCCTTTCCTGTGGGAAAGCACTGGCCTAGTCTGCGAGTCCGCCTGAGCGCCAGAGTAAAAGGCCAAGCGATGCCTACACTGGGAAATGGTAGTTGTGCATAGGGTGCCATCCTAGGCTCCGCATGCTACTGCAGGGTTGTGGCTGTGTCTACTTATTTCGGCCTGGCAGGGTGAACCCAGGACGCCAACACAGAGCCTGGGAAAGCAAGGCCCAAGAGGCACCAGCTCTTCCGCAGCTTTTCATCCCTGACGCGACTGAAGCCTTGCTGAGGGAGCAGCGGCGAATTCCTGTTCGCTCCAAGCCAAATCATCTGCGAAAGCACAGCATTCGCTGAGAAATGTTCTGCGGGTTGCTGCTGATTGCCTGAGCCCAGTCACGTGGTGGGAGAAACACGCATACAGCGAAAGCCTCTTTGCCTTCTCATCTGCCCTGGGAAAGCACAGCATTCGTTGGGAAATCTGAGTTGGGTTTGGGGATGCGGTGGATGATACCCGCATGGAGCGAAATACTCTTTGCCCTAGCATCCCTTCTGCCTGAGAGAGAAATGTGGTTGCAAACGTCCGTCACCGCTCTCCCCAGGAGCAAGTGTGTGGAAGGCACAGCACGCCACCACCGGAGAAGAGAAAGAGCCGTTGGCCTTGGGGTCGGGAAACGCTCAGGAAGCAGGATAGCCTGCCGTGGCACGAACAGCAAACCGGTGGCAAGACAAGTGTCCCAGGCTCCCTGTGCAGAGAGGTGGAAGCTCCTGCCATGTTGACATGAGGGGACGACTAGGGCAGGGGTGCGTACTACCCTCTGAGGAAGCAGTCTGCGCAGAAGGCAGGCCTTTCCGGTGCCTTTGGTCCCAAGGGCACAGCATCTCCTTGGTCACCTGTCCAAGGCCAGACTTGGAGAGGTGACAGGAACACTGCACACCGCCCGTGCACTGAATAGGGACCTTTGGGGCACTGTCCAACCCCTTCCCCTTAAACCCCGTGCCTCCTCCAAGCTTCCACATCCTGGAGGAAGATGGCATCGCACTCCCCGTTATTTCAGGGAGCTGTTTCTGAGAGTTCAGCGTAGGCGCCTGGTGGCTAGCGCATGTGTGCCCCAGGGACAGGTGGCCAAGGAGCTCCTCTCTCCTTGCACCCAGAGGCTCAGGACTGGCATGCTTTCTGCCCAGACTCCTTCCTAAGCGTTGAGCACGCGCTCTGCCCTACTCATTCCCTCCTCTCTCCGTAGCAGCCAGGCTTCCATCTCTCTGTACAGGGAGCAGGTGACACTTGTATTGCCATCGGCCGCTGTGCCTGCCAGGGCCTACTCTCCTGCTTCGCAACCGTTTCCAGACCAGAAGGCCAATGGCTCCTGCTCTTCTTCCTGGGCAGCGTGCTGCACCTTCCATAGACATGCTCCTGGGGAGCGCAGTTAAAGACGTGTCCCTTTCCTTAAGGCTCTTTCCACAGGCGCAAACGCGCTTCTCTCTCAGGCAGAGGGGTGCTAGGGCAAAGAGGATTTCGCTCCATGCGGGTGTCATCCACAATGCTGCGGAGACTAGCTCAGGCATTCAGCTGCAGCATCCCAACATCCGATGCTGATTTCCCAACGAATGCTGTGCTTTCCCAGAAGAGATGCTTGGGCAAAGAGGCTTTCGCTGTATGCGGGTTTCTCCACCCGCGAGTCTGGGCTTCGGACAGCAGCAGAAGAGCCCGCAGAACCGATTCTGATTTCCCAGCGACTGCTATGCTTTCGCAGAGGTTTTCAGTTTGGCGCGAACCGAGCTTCGCTGCTGCTTCCTCAGCAAGGCTTTGGTCCTTTGCTCTGTCGCGGCAGGGAAGAAGAGCGGCTATCCTGCTTCCCGAGCGTTTCCCGACCCCAAGGCCAACGGCTCCTTCTCTTCTCTGGGGGCGGCGTGCTGCGACTTCCCCACACTTGGCTTCTCTCTCAGGCAGAGGGGATGTAGGGCAAAGAGTATTTCGCTCCATGCGGGTATCTTGCACCAAGCCGCGGAGACTAGCTCAGGCAAGCAGCAGCAGCATCCCCAAACTCAACTCAGATTTCCCAAGGAACGCTGTGCTTTCCCAGGGGAGATGCCCAGGCAAAGAGGCTTCCACGGTATGCGGGTTTCTCCCACCGCGATTCTGGGATCAGGCAAGCAGCAGCAGCCCGCAGAACATTTCTCAGCGAATGCTGTGCTTTCGCAGAGGCTTTGGCTTGGAGCTAACAGCACTTCGGTGCTGCTTCCTCAGCAAGGCTTCAGTCGCGTCAGGGAAGAAGAGCTGCGGGAGAGCTGGTGCCTCTTGGGCCTTGCTTTCCCGGGCTCCATGTTCTCATCCTGGGTTCACCCTGCCAGACCGAACTAAGCAGACACAGCCACAACCCTCCAGTAGCGTGCGTAGCCTAGGATGGCAATCTATGCACACTACCATCTCCCAGTGTAGGCAACGCTTGGCCTTTTACTCTGGCGCTCAGGCAGACTCCTGGACTAGGCCAGTGCTTTGCCCACAGGAAAAGAGAGGTGACAGGATCCCTGCACACCGCCCGTGAACTGAATAGGGACCTTTGGGGCACTGTCCAACGCCTTCCCCTTAAACCCCGTACCTCCTCCAAGCTTCCACATCCTGGAGGAAGACGGCATCTGACTCCCCGTTATTTCAGGGAGCTCTTTCTGCGAGTTCAGCGTAGGCACCTGGTGGCTAGCGCACGTCTGCCCCAGGGACAAGTGGCCAAGGAGCTGCTGTCTCCTTGGGCCCAGAGGCTCAGGACAGGCATGCTTTCTGCCCAGACTCCTTCCTAAGAGTGGAGCACGCGCCCTGCTCTACTCATCCCCTCCTGTCTCCTTAGCAACCAGGCTTCTGTATCTCTGCACTGGGAGCGGGTGACACTTGTATTGCTACCGGCCGCTGTGCCTGCCAGGGCCGGCTCTCTTCGCAAATGTTTCCAGACCAGAAAGCCAACGGCTCCTGCTCTTCTCCCCGGGCAGCACGCTCCCCAGGAGCAAGTGTGGCAAAGGCGCAGCACGCCACCCCCAGAGAAGAGAAGGAGTCATTTACCTTGGGGTCAGGAAACGCTCGGGAAGCAGGAGAGCCTGCCCTGGCAGGAACAGCAGGCCGGTGGCAAGACAAATGTCACCCGCTCCCTGTGCGAAGAGACGAAGCCTGGCTGCTAAGGAGACATGAGGGGACGACTAGGGCAGGGACGCGTGCTCCACTCTGAGGAAGGAGTCTGGGCAGAAGGCAGGCCTGTCCTGTGCGTCTGGTCCCAAGGGCACAGCATCTCCTTGGACAACTGTCCGTAGGGCAGACTTGGGCTTGCTACCAGGCACCTTACCCTAAACTCGCAGAAACAGCTCCCTCGAGAAATGGGCAGTCAGATGCCATCTTCCTCCTTGTCGGTGGCTGGGGGTGTGCCGGGAAAGGAGTGGCAACAATCCCCGAATGCTCCCCATTTAGTAACGGGCGGTGTTCAGGGATCCTGTCGCCTCTCCTCTCCTGTGAGGAAGGCACTGACCTAGTCTGCGAATCCACCTGAGGTCCACTGCCAAAGGCCAAGCGTTGCTTACACCGGGAGAAGGTAGTGTGCATAGAGTCCCATCCTAGGCCATGCACGTTGCTGCAGGGTTGTGACTGTGTCTGCTTAGTTCGGCTTAGCAAGGTGAACCCCGGGCGAGAACTTGGAACCCGGGAAAGCAAGGCCCAAAAGGCACCAGCTCTCCCGGGGCTCTGTTTCCCTGCCACAACAGAGCGAACGACGAAAGCCTTGCTGAGGAAGCAGCAGCGAAGTGCATTTCGCGCCAAGCTGAAAAACTCTGGAACGCATAGCAGTGGCTGGGAAATCAGAATCGGTTCTGCGGGCTCTTCTGCTGCTTGCCTGTGCCCAGTCTCGCGGGTGGAACAACCCGCATACAGCGATCGCCTCTTTGCCCCGGCATCTGCTATGCGAAAGCACAGCATTCGTTGGGAAATCAGAATCGGATGTGTGTGATGCTGCAGCTGAATGCCTGAGCGAGTCTCCGCAGCATGGTGGAAGATACCCGCATGGAGCGAAATCCTCTTTGCCAGAGCGTCCCCTCTGCCTGAGATAGAAGCGACGTTGGGTCTGTGGAAAGAGCCATAAGGAAAGGGACACGTCTTTCACTGCTCTCCCCAGGAGCATGAGTGTGGAAGGTGCAGCACGCTGCCCAGGGAGAAGTGCAGGAGCCGTTGGCATTCTGGTCTGGAAATGGGAAGCAGGAGAGCCAGCCCTGGCAGGCACAGCGGCCGGTGGCAATACAAGTGTCACCCGCTCTGTGTGCATTGAGAGGGAAACCTGGCTGCTACGGAGAGAGGAGGGGATGAGTAGAGCAGGGCGCGTGCTCCACTCTTAGGAAGGAGTCTGGGCAGAAAGCATGCCAGTCCTGAGCCTCTGGGACCAAGGAGACAGCAGCTCCTTGGCCACCTGTCCCTGGGGCAGACATGCGCTAGCCACCAGGCGCCTACGCTGAACTCGCAGAAAGAGCTCCCCGAAATAACGGGAAGTCAGATGAAGTCTTCCTCCAGGATGTGGAAGCTTGGAGGAGGCACGGGGTTTAAGGGGAAGGGGTGGAGACAGTCCCACAAAGCTCCCTATTCAGTATGCAGGGATCTTGTCACCTCTCCTTTCCTGTGGGAAAGCACTGGCCTAGTCTGCGAGTCCGCCTGAGCGCCAGAGTAAAAGGCCAAGCGATGCCTACACTGGGAAATGGTAGTTGTGCATAGGGTGCCATCCTAGGCTCCGCATGCTACTGCAGGGTTGTGGCTGTGTCTACTTATTTCGGCCTGGCAGGGTGAACCCAGGACGCCAACACAGAGCCTGGGAAAGCAAGGCCCAAGAGGCACCAGCTCTTCCGCAGCTTTTCATCCCTGACGCGACTGAAGCCTTGCTGAGGGAGCAGCGGCGAATTCCTGTTCGCTCCAAGCCAAATCATCTGCGAAAGCACAGCATTCGCTGAGAAATGTTCTGCGGGTTGCTGCTGATTGCCTGAGCCCAGTCACGTGGTGGGAGAAACACGCATACAGCGAAAGCCTCTTTGCCTTCTCATCTGCCCTGGGAAAGCACAGCATTCGTTGGGAAATCTGAGTTGGGTTTGGGGATGCGGTGGATGATACCCGCATGGAGCGAAATACTCTTTGCCCTAGCATCCCTTCTGCCTGAGAGAGAAATGTGGTTGCAAACGTCCGTCACCGCTCTCCCCAGGAGCAAGTGTGTGGAAGGCACAGCACGCCACCACCGGAGAAGAGAAAGAGCCGTTGGCCTTGGGGTCGGGAAACGCTCAGGAAGCAGGATAGCCTGCCGTGGCACGAACAGCAAACCGGTGGCAAGACAAGTGTCCCAGGCTCCCTGTGCAGAGAGGTGGAAGCTCCTGCCATGTTGACATGAGGGGACGACTAGGGCAGGGGTGCGTACTACCCTCTGAGGAAGCAGTCTGCGCAGAAGGCAGGCCTTTCCGGTGCCTTTGGTCCCAAGGGCACAGCATCTCCTTGGTCACCTGTCCAAGGCCAGACTTGGAGAGGTGACAGGAACACTGCACACCGCCCGTGCACTGAATAGGGACCTTTGGGGCACTGTCCAACCCCTTCCCCTTAAACCCCGTGCCTCCTCCAAGCTTCCACATCCTGGAGGAAGATGGCATCGCACTCCCCGTTATTTCAGGGAGCTGTTTCTGAGAGTTCAGCGTAGGCGCCTGGTGGCTAGCGCATGTGTGCCCCAGGGACAGGTGGCCAAGGAGCTCCTCTCTCCTTGCACCCAGAGGCTCAGGACAGGCATGCTTTCTGCCCAGACTCCTTCCTAAGCGTTGAGCACGCGCTCTGCCCTACTCATTCCCTCCTCTCTCCGTAGCAGCCAGGCTTCCATCTCTCTGTACAGGGAGCAGGTGACACTTGTATTGCCATCGGCCGCTGTGCCTGCCAGGGCCTACTCTCCTGCTTCGCAACCGTTTCCAGACCAGAAGGCCAATGGCTCCTGCTCTTCTTCCTGGGCAGCGTGCTGCACCTTCCATAGACATGCTCCTGGGGAGCGCAGTTAAAGACGTGTCCCTTTCCTTAAGGCTCTTTCCACAGGCGCAAACGCGCTTCTCTCTCAGGCAGAGGGGTGCTAGGGCAAAGAGGATTTCGCTCCATGCGGGTGTCATCCACAATGCTGCGGAGACTAGCTCAGGCATTCAGCTGCAGCATCCCAACATCCGATGCTGATTTCCCAACGAATGCTGTGCTTTCCCAGAAGAGATGCTTGGGCAAAGAGGCTTTCGCTGTATGCGGGTTTCTCCACCCGCGAGTCTGGGCTTCGGACAGCAGCAGAAGAGCCCGCAGAACCGATTCTGATTTCCCAGCGACTGCTATGCTTTCGCAGAGGTTTTCAGTTTGGCGCGAACCGAGCTTCGCTGCTGCTTCCTCAGCAAGGCTTTGGTCCTTTGCTCTGTCGCGGCAGGGAAGAAGAGCGGCTATCCTGCTTCCCGAGCGTTTCCCGACCCCAAGGCCAACGGCTCCTTCTCTTCTCTGGGGGCGGCGTGCTGCGACTTCCCCACACTTGGCTTCTCTCTCAGGCAGAGGGGATGTAGGGCAAAGAGTATTTCGCTCCATGCGGGTATCTTGCACCAAGCCGCGGAGACTAGCTCAGGCAAGCAGCAGCAGCATCCCCAAACTCAACTCAGATTTCCCAAGGAACGCTGTGCTTTCCCAGGGGAGATGCCCAGGCAAAGAGGCTTCCACGGTATGCGGGTTTCTCCCACCGCGATTCTGGGATCAGGCAAGCAGCAGCAGCCCGCAGAACATTTCTCAGCGAATGCTGTGCTTTCGCAGAGGCTTTGGCTTGGAGCTAACAGCACTTCGGTGCTGCTTCCTCAGCAAGGCTTCAGTCGCGTCAGGGAAGAAGAGCTGCGGGAGAGCTGGTGCCTCTTGGGCCTTGCTTTCCCGGGCTCCATGTTCTCATCCTGGGTTCACCCTGCCAGACCGAACTAAGCAGACACAGCCACAACCCTCCAGTAGCGTGCGTAGCCTAGGATGGCAATCTATGCACACTACCATCTCCCAGTGTAGGCAACGCTTGGCCTTTTACTCTGGCGCTCAGGCAGACTCCTGGACTAGGCCAGTGCTTTGCCCACAGGAAAAGAGAGGTGACAGGATCCCTGCACACCGCCCGTGAACTGAATAGGGACCTTTGGGGCACTGTCCAACGCCTTCCCCTTAAACCCCGTACCTCCTCCAAGCTTCCACATCCTGGAGGAAGACGGCATCTGACTCCCCGTTATTTCAGGGAGCTCTTTCTGCGAGTTCAGCGTAGGCACCTGGTGGCTAGCGCACGTCTGCCCCAGGGACAAGTGGCCAAGGAGCTGCTGTCTCCTTGGGCCCAGAGGCTCAGGACAGGCATGCTTTCTGCCCAGACTCCTTCCTAAGAGTGGAGCACGCGCCCTGCTCTACTCATCCCCTCCTGTCTCCTTAGCAACCAGGCTTCTGTATCTCTGCACTGGGAGCGGGTGACACTTGTATTGCTACCGGCCGCTGTGCCTGCCAGGGCCGGCTCTCTTCGCAAATGTTTCCAGACCAGAAAGCCAACGGCTCCTGCTCTTCTCCCCGGGCAGCACGCTCCCCAGGAGCAAGTGTGGCAAAGGCGCAGCACGCCACCCCCAGAGAAGAGAAGGAGTCATTTACCTTGGGGTCAGGAAACGCTCGGGAAGCAGGAGAGCCTGCCCTGGCAGGAACAGCAGGCCGGTGGCAAGACAAATGTCAACCGCTCCCTGTGCGAAGAGACGAAGCCTGGCTGCTAAGGAGACATGAGGGGACGACTAGGGCAGGGACGCGTGCTCCACTCTGAGGAAGGAGTCTGGGCAGAAGGCAGGCCTGTCCTGTGCGTCTGGTCCCAAGGGCACAGCATCTCCTTGGACAACTGTCCGTAGGGCAGACTTGGGCTTGCTACCAGGCACCTTACCCTAAACTCGCAGAAACAGCTCCCTCGAGAAATGGGCAGTCAGATGCCATCTTCCTCCTTGTCGGTGGCTGGGGGTGTGCCGGGAAAGGAGTGGCAACAATCCCCGAATGCTCCCCATTTAGTAACGGGCGGTGTTCAGGGATCCTGTCGCCTCTCCTCTCCTGTGAGGAAGGCACTGACCTAGTCTGCGAATCCACCTGAGGTCCACTGCCAAAGGCCAAGCGTTGCTTACACCGGGAGAAGGTAGTGTGCATAGAGTCCCATCCTAGGCCATGCACGTTGCTGCAGGGTTGTGACTGTGTCTGCTTAGTTCGGCTTAGCAAGGTGAACCCCGGGCGAGAACTTGGAGCCCGGGAAAGCAAGGCCCAAAAGGCACCAGCTCTCCCGGGGCTCTGTTTCCCTGCCACAACAGAGCGAACGACGAAAGCCTTGCTGAGGAAGCAGCAGCGAAGTGCATTTCGCGCCAAGCTGAAAAACTCTGGAACGCATAGCAGTGGCTGGGAAATCAGAATCGGTTCTGCGGGCTCTTCTGCTGCTTGCCTGTGCCCAGTCTCGCGGGTGGAACAACCCGCATACAGCGATCGCCTCTTTGCCCCGGCATCTGCTATGCGAAAGCACAGCATTCGTTGGGAAATCAGAATCGGATGTGTGTGATGCTGCAGCTGAATGCCTGAGCGAGTCTCCGCAGCATGGTGGAAGATACCCGCATGGAGCGAAATCCTCTTTGCCAGAGCGTCCCCTCTGCCTGAGATAGAAGCGACGTTGGGTCTGTGGAAAGAGCCATAAGGAAAGGGACACGTCTTTCACTGCTCTCCCCAGGAGCATGAGTGTGGAAGGTGCAGCACGCTGCCCAGGGAGAAGTGCAGGAGCCGTTGGCATTCTGGTCTGGAAATGGGAAGCAGGAGAGCCAGCCCTGGCAGGCACAGCGGCCGGTGGCAATACAAGTGTCACCCGCTCTGTGTGCATTGAGAGGGAAACCTGGCTGCTACGGAGAGAGGAGGGGATGAGTAGAGCAGGGCGCGTGCTCCACTCTTAGGAAGGAGTCTGGGCAGAAAGCATGCCAGTCCTGAGCCTCTGGGACCAAGGAGACAGCAGCTCCTTGGCCACCTGTCCCTGGGGCAGACATGCGCTAGCCACCAGGCGCCTACGCTGAACTCGCAGAAAGAGCTCCCCGAAATAACGGGAAGTCAGATGAAGTCTTCCTCCAGGATGTGGAAGCTTGGAGGAGGCACGGGGTTTAAGGGGAAGGGGTGGAGACAGTCCCACAAAGCTCCCTATTCAGTATGCAGGGATCTTGTCACCTCTCCTTTCCTGTGGGAAAGCACTGGCCTAGTCTGCGAGTCCGCCTGAGCGCCAGAGTAAAAGGCCAAGCGATGCCTACACTGGGAAATGGTAGTTGTGCATAGGGTGCCATCCTAGGCTCCGCATGCTACTGCAGGGTTGTGGCTGTGTCTACTTATTTCGGCCTGGCAGGGTGAACCCAGGACGCCAACACAGAGCCTGGGAAAGCAAGGCCCAAGAGGCACCAGCTCTTCCGCAGCTTTTCATCCCTGACGCGACTGAAGCCTTGCTGAGGGAGCAGCGGCGAATTCCTGTTCGCTCCAAGCCAAATCATCTGCGAAAGCACAGCATTCGCTGAGAAATGTTCTGCGGGTTGCTGCTGATTGCCTGAGCCCAGTCACGCGGTGGGAGAAACACGCATACAGCGAAAGCCTCTTTGCCTTCTCATCTGCCCTGGGAAAGCACAGCATTCGTTGGGAAATCTGAGTTGGGTTTGGGGATGCGGTGGATGATACCCGCATGGAGCGAAATACTCTTTGCCCTAGCATCCCTTCTGCCTGAGAGAGAAATGTGGTTGCAAACGTCCGTCACCGCTCTCCCCAGGAGCAAGTGTGTGGAAGGCACAGCACGCCACCACCGGAGAAGAGAAAGAGCCGTTGGCCTTGGGGTCGGGAAACGCTCAGGAAGCAGGATAGCCTGCCGTGGCACGAACAGCAAACCGGTGGCAAGACAAGTGTCCCAGGCTCCCTGTGCAGAGAGGTGGAAGCTCCTGCCATGTTGACATGAGGGGACGACTAGGGCAGGGGTGCGTACTACCCTCTGAGGAAGCAGTCTGCGCAGAAGGCAGGCCTTTCCGGTGCCTTTGGTCCCAAGGGCACAGCATCTCCTTGGTCACCTGTCCAAGGCCAGACTTGGAGAGGTGACAGGAACACTGCACACCGCCCGTGCACTGAATAGGGACCTTTGGGGCACTGTCCAACCCCTTCCCCTTAAACCCCGTGCCTCCTCCAAGCTTCCACATCCTGGAGGAAGATGGCATCGCACTCCCCGTTATTTCAGGGAGCTGTTTCTGAGAGTTCAGCGTAGGCGCCTGGTGGCTAGCGCATGTGTGCCCCAGGGACAGGTGGCCAAGGAGCTCCTCTCTCCTTGCACCCAGAGGCTCAGGACAGGCATGCTTTCTGCCCAGACTCCTTCCTAAGCGTTGAGCACGCGCTCTGCCCTACTCATTCCCTCCTCTCTCCGTAGCAGCCAGGCTTCCATCTCTCTGTACAGGGAGCAGGTGACACTTGTATTGCCATCGGCCGCTGTGCCTGCCAGGGCCTACTCTCCTGCTTCGCAACCGTTTCCAGACCAGAAGGCCAATGGCTCCTGCTCTTCTTCCTGGGCAGCGTGCTGCACCTTCCATAGACATGCTCCTGGGGAGCGCAGTTAAAGACGTGTCCCTTTCCTTAAGGCTCTTTCCACAGGCGCAAACGCGCTTCTCTCTCAGGCAGAGGGGTGCTAGGGCAAAGAGGATTTCGCTCCATGCGGGTGTCATCCACAATGCTGCGGAGACTAGCTCAGGCATTCAGCTGCAGCATCCCAACATCCGATGCTGATTTCCCAACGAATGCTGTGCTTTCCCAGAAGAGATGCTTGGGCAAAGAGGCTTTCGCTGTATGCGGGTTTCTCCACCCGCGAGTCTGGGCTTCGGACAGCAGCAGAAGAGCCCGCAGAACCGATTCTGATTTCCCAGCGACTGCTATGCTTTCGCAGAGGTTTTCAGTTTGGCGCGAACCGAGCTTCGCTGCTGCTTCCTCAGCAAGGCTTTGGTCCTTTGCTCTGTCGCGGCAGGGAAGAAGAGCGGCTATCCTGCTTCCCGAGCGTTTCCCGACCCCAAGGCCAACGGCTCCTTCTCTTCTCTGGGGGCGGCGTGCTGCGACTTCCCCACACTTGGCTTCTCTCTCAGGCAGAGGGGATGTAGGGCAAAGAGTATTTCGCTCCATGCGGGTATCTTGCACCAAGCCGCGGAGACTAGCTCAGGCAAGCAGCAGCAGCATCCCCAAACTCAACTCAGATTTCCCAAGGAACGCTGTGCTTTCCCAGGGGAGATGCCCAGGCAAAGAGGCTTCCACGGTATGCGGGTTTCTCCCACCGCGATTCTGGGATCAGGCAAGCAGCAGCAGCCCGCAGAACATTTCTCAGCGAATGCTGTGCTTTCGCAGAGGCTTTGGCTTGGAGCTAACAGCACTTCGGTGCTGCTTCCTCAGCAAGGCTTCAGTCGCGTCAGGGAAGAAGAGCTGCGGGAGAGCTGGTGCCTCTTGGGCCTTGCTTTCCCGGGCTCCATGTTCTCATCCTGGGTTCACCCTGCCAGACCGAACTAAGCAGACACAGCCACAACCCTCCAGTAGCGTGCGTAGCCTAGGATGGCAATCTATGCACACTACCATCTCCCAGTGTAGGCAACGCTTGGCCTTTTACTCTGGCGCTCAGGCAGACTCCTGGACTAGGCCAGTGCTTTGCCCACAGGAAAAGAGAGGTGACAGGATCCCTGCACACCGCCCGTGAACTGAATAGGGACCTTTGGGGCACTGTCCAACGCCTTCCCCTTAAACCCCGTACCTCCTCCAAGCTTCCACATCCTGGAGGAAGACGGCATCTGACTCCCCGTTATTTCAGGGAGCTCTTTCTGCGAGTTCAGCGTAGGCACCTGGTGGCTAGCGCACGTCTGCCCCAGGGACAAGTGGCCAAGGAGCTGCTGTCTCCTTGGGCCCAGAGGCTCAGGACAGGCATGCTTTCTGCCCAGACTCCTTCCTAAGAGTGGAGCACGCGCCCTGCTCTACTCATCCCCTCCTGTCTCCTTAGCAACCAGGCTTCTGTATCTCTGCACTGGGAGCGGGTGACACTTGTATTGCTACCGGCCGCTGTGCCTGCCAGGGCCGGCTCTCTTCGCAAATGTTTCCAGACCAGAAAGCCAATGGCTCCTGCTCTTCTCCCCGGGCAGCACGCTCCCCAGGAGCAAGTGTGGCAAAGGCGCAGCACGCCACCCCCAGAGAAGAGAAGGAGTCATTTACCTTGGGGTCAGGAAACGCTCGGGAAGCAGGAGAGCCTGCCCTGGCAGGAACAGCAGGCCGGTGGCAAGACAAATGTCAACCGCTCCCTGTGCGAAGAGACGAAGCCTGGCTGCTAAGGAGACATGAGGGGACGACTAGGGCAGGGACGCGTGCTCCACTCTGAGGAAGGAGTCTGGGCAGAAGGCAGGCCTGTCCTGTGCGTCTGGTCCCAAGGGCACAGCATCTCCTTGGACAACTGTCCGTAGGGCAGACTTGGGCTTGCTACCAGGCACCTTACCCTAAACTCGCAGAAACAGCTCCCTCGAGAAATGGGCAGTCAGATGCCATCTTCCTCCTTGTCGGTGGCTGGGGGTGTGCCGGGAAAGGAGTGGCAACAATCCCCGAATGCTCCCCATTTAGTAACGGGCGGTGTTCAGGGATCCTGTCGCCTCTCCTCTCCTGTGAGGAAGGCACTGACCTAGTCTGCGAATCCACCTGAGGTCCACTGCCAAAGGCCAAGCGTTGCTTACACCGGGAGAAGGTAGTGTGCATAGAGTCCCATCCTAGGCCATGCACGTTGCTGCAGGGTTGTGACTGTGTCTGCTTAGTTCGGCTTAGCAAGGTAAACCCCGGGCGAGAACATGGAGCCCGGGAAAGCAAGGCCCAAAAGGCACCAGCTCTCCCGGGGCTCTGTTTCCCTGCCACAACAGAGCGAACGACGAAAGCCTTGCTGAGGAAGCAGCAGCGAAGTGCATTTCGCGCCAAGCTGAAAAACTCTGGAACGCATAGCAGTGGCTGGGAAATCAGAATCGGTTCTGCGGGCTCTTCTGCTGCTTGCCTGTGCCCAGTCTCGCGGGTGGAACAACCCGCATACAGCGATCGCCTCTTTGCCCCGGCATCTGCTATGCGAAAGCACAGCATTCGTTGGGAAATCAGAATCGGATGTGTGTGATGCTGCAGCTGAATGCCTGAGCGAGTCTCCGCAGCATGGTGGAAGATACCCGCATGGAGCGAAATCCTCTTTGCCAGAGCGTCCCCTCTGCCTGAGATAGAAGCGACGTTGGGTCTGTGGAAAGAGCCATAAGGAAAGGGACACGTCTTTCACTGCTCTCCCCAGGAGCATGAGTGTGGAAGGTGCAGCACGCTGCCCAGGGAGAAGTGCAGGAGCCGTTGGCATTCTGGTCTGGAAATGGGAAGCAGGAGAGCCAGCCCTGGCAGGCACAGCGGCCGGTGGCAATACAAGTGTCACCCGCTCTGTGTGCATTGAGAGGGAAACCTGGCTGCTACGGAGAGAGGAGGGGATGAGTAGAGCAGGGCGCGTGCTCCACTCTTAGGAAGGAGTCTGGGCAGAAAGCATGCCAGTCCTGAGCCTCTGGGACCAAGGAGACAGCAGCTCCTTGGCCACCTGTCCCTGGGGCAGACATGCGCTAGCCACCAGGCGCCTACGCTGAACTCGCAGAAAGAGCTCCCCGAAATAACGGGAAGTCAGATGAAGTCTTCCTCCAGGATGTGGAAGCTTGGAGGAGGCACGGGGTTTAAGGGGAAGGGGTGGAGACAGTCCCACAAAGCTCCCTATTCAGTATGCAGGGATCTTGTCACCTCTCCTTTCCTGTGGGAAAGCACTGGCCTAGTCTGCGAGTCCGCCTGAGCGCCAGAGTAAAAGGCCAAGCGATGCCTACACTGGGAAATGGTAGTTGTGCATAGGGTGCCATCCTAGGCTCCGCATGCTACTGCAGGGTTGTGGCTGTGTCTACTTATTTCGGCCTGGCAGGGTGAACCCAGGACGCCAACACAGAGCCTGGGAAAGCAAGGCCCAAGAGGCACCAGCTCTTCCGCAGCTTTTCATCCCTGACGCGACTGAAGCCTTGCTGAGGGAGCAGCGGCGAATTCCTGTTCGCTCCAAGCCAAATCATCTGCGAAAGCACAGCATTCGCTGAGAAATGTTCTGCGGGTTGCTGCTGATTGCCTGAGCCCAGTCACGCGGTGGGAGAAACACGCATACAGCGAAAGCCTCTTTGCCTTCTCATCTGCCCTGGGAAAGCACAGCATTCGTTGGGAAATCTGAGTTGGGTTTGGGGATGCGGTGGATGATACCCGCATGGAGCGAAATACTCTTTGCCCTAGCATCCCTTCTGCCTGAGAGAGAAATGTGGTTGCAAACGTCCGTCACCGCTCTCCCCAGGAGCAAGTGTGTGGAAGGCACAGCACGCCACCACCGGAGAAGAGAAAGAGCCGTTGGCCTTGGGGTCGGGAAACGCTCAGGAAGCAGGATAGCCTGCCGTGGCACGAACAGCAAACCGGTGGCAAGACAAGTGTCCCAGGCTCCCTGTGCAGAGAGGTGGAAGCTCCTGCCATGTTGACATGAGGGGACGACTAGGGCAGGGGTGCGTACTACCCTCTGAGGAAGCAGTCTGCGCAGAAGGCAGGCCTTTCCGGTGCCTTTGGTCCCAAGGGCACAGCATCTCCTTGGTCACCTGTCCAAGGCCAGACTTGGAGAGGTGACAGGAACACTGCACACCGCCCGTGCACTGAATAGGGACCTTTGGGGCACTGTCCAACCCCTTCCCCTTAAACCCCGTGCCTCCTCCAAGCTTCCACATCCTGGAGGAAGATGGCATCGCACTCCCCGTTATTTCAGGGAGCTGTTTCTGAGAGTTCAGCGTAGGCGCCTGGTGGCTAGCGCATGTGTGCCCCAGGGACAGGTGGCCAAGGAGCTCCTCTCTCCTTGCACCCAGAGGCTCAGGACAGGCATGCTTTCTGCCCAGACTCCTTCCTAAGCGTTGAGCACGCGCTCTGCCCTACTCATTCCCTCCTCTCTCCGTAGCAGCCAGGCTTCCATCTCTCTGTACAGGGAGCAGGTGACACTTGTATTGCCATCGGCCGCTGTGCCTGCCAGGGCCTACTCTCCTGCTTCGCAACCGTTTCCAGACCAGAAGGCCAATGGCTCCTGCTCTTCTTCCTGGGCAGCGTGCTGCACCTTCCATAGACATGCTCCTGGGGAGCGCAGTTAAAGACGTGTCCCTTTCCTTAAGGCTCTTTCCACAGGCGCAAACGCGCTTCTCTCTCAGGCAGAGGGGTGCTAGGGCAAAGAGGATTTCGCTCCATGCGGGTGTCATCCACAATGCTGCGGAGACTAGCTCAGGCATTCAGCTGCAGCATCCCAACATCCGATGCTGATTTCCCAACGAATGCTGTGCTTTCCCAGAAGAGATGCTTGGGCAAAGAGGCTTTCGCTGTATGCGGGTTTCTCCACCCGCGAGTCTGGGCTTCGGACAGCAGCAGAAGAGCCCGCAGAACCGATTCTGATTTCCCAGCGACTGCTATGCTTTCGCAGAGGTTTTCAGTTTGGCGCGAACCGAGCTTCGCTGCTGCTTCCTCAGCAAGGCTTTGGTCCTTTGCTCTGTCGCGGCAGGGAAGAAGAGCGGCTATCCTGCTTCCCGAGCGTTTCCCGACCCCAAGGCCAACGGCTCCTTCTCTTCTCTGGGGGCGGCGTGCTGCGACTTCCCCACACTTGGCTTCTCTCTCAGGCAGAGGGGATGTAGGGCAAAGAGTATTTCGCTCCATGCGGGTATCTTCCACCAAGCCGCGGAGACTAGCTCAGGCAAGCAGCAGCAGCATCCCCAAACTCAACTCAGATTTCCCAAGGAACGCTGTGCTTTCCCAGGGGAGATGCCCAGGCAAAGAGGCTTCCACGGTATGCGGGTTTCTCCCACCGCGATTCTGGGATCAGGCAAGCAGCAGCAGCCCGCAGAACATTTCTCAGCGAATGCTGTGCTTTCGCAGAGGCTTTGGCTTGGAGCTAACAGCACTTCGGTGCTGCTTCCTCAGCAAGGCTTCAGTCGCGTCAGGGAAGAAGAGCTGCGGGAGAGCTGGTGCCTCTTGGGCCTTGCTTTCCCGGGCTCCATGTTCTCATCCTGGGTTCACCCTGCCAGACCGAACTAAGCAGACACAGCCACAACCCTCCAGTAGCGTGCGTAGCCTAGGATGGCAATCTATGCACACTACCATCTCCCAGTGTAGGCAACGCTTGGCCTTTTACTCTGGCGCTCAGGCAGACTCCTGGACTAGGCCAGTGCTTTGCCCACAGGAAAAGAGAGGTGACAGGATCCCTGCACACCGCCCGTGAACTGAATAGGGACCTTTGGGGCACTGTCCAACGCCTTCCCCTTAAACCCCGTACCTCCTCCAAGCTTCCACATCCTGGAGGAAGACGGCATCTGACTCCCCGTTATTTCAGGGAGCTCTTTCTGCGAGTTCAGCGTAGGCACCTGGTGGCTAGCGCACGTCTGCCCCAGGGACAAGTGGCCAAGGAGCTGCTGTCTCCTTGGGCCCAGAGGCTCAGGACAGGCATGCTTTCTGCCCAGACTCCTTCCTAAGAGTGGAGCACGCGCCCTGCTCTACTCATCCCCTCCTGTCTCCTTAGCAACCAGGCTTCTGTATCTCTGCACTGGGAGCGGGTGACACTTGTATTGCTACCGGCCGCTGTGCCTGCCAGGGCCGGCTCTCTTCGCAAATGTTTCCAGACCAGAAAGCCAACGGCTCCTGCTCTTCTCCCCGGGCAGCACGCTCCCCAGGAGCAA
Organism: Mustela nivalis; assembly: GCF_964662115.1. Lineage (NCBI taxonomy): Eukaryota > Metazoa > Chordata > Mammalia > Carnivora > Mustelidae > Mustela > Mustela nivalis. The sequence goes on along the minus strand of NW_028134117.1, from coordinate 25,916 downwards.
GTGTGGCAAAGGCGCAGCACGCCACCCCCAGAGAAGAGAAGGAGTCATTTACCTTGGGGTCAGGAAACGCTCGGGAAGCAGGAGAGCCTGCCCTGGCAGGAACAGCAGGCCGGTGGCAAGACAAATGTCAACCGCTCCCTGTGCGAAGAGACGAAGCCTGGCTGCTAAGGAGACATGAGGGGACGACTAGGGCAGGGACGCGTGCTCCACTCTGAGGAAGGAGTCTGGGCAGAAGGCAGGCCTGTCCTGTGCGTCTGGTCCCAAGGGCACAGCATCTCCTTGGACAACTGTCCGTAGGGCAGACTTGGGCTTGCTACCAGGCACCTTACCCTAAACTCGCAGAAACAGCTCCCTCGAGAAATGGGCAGTCAGATGCCATCTTCCTCCTTGTCGGTGGCTGGGGGTGTGCCGGGAAAGGAGTGGCAACAATCCCCGAATGCTCCCCATTTAGTAACGGGCGGTGTTCAGGGATCCTGTCGCCTCTCCTCTCCTGTGAGGAAGGCACTGACCTAGTCTGCGAATCCACCTGAGGTCCACTGCCAAAGGCCAAGCGTTGCTTACACCGGGAGAAGGTAGTGTGCATAGAGTCCCATCCTAGGCCATGCACGTTGCTGCAGGGTTGTGACTGTGTCTGCTTAGTTCGGCTTAGCAAGGTGAACCCCGGGCGAGAACTTGGAGCCCGGGAAAGCAAGGCCCAAAAGGCACCAGCTCTCCCGGGGCTCTGTTTCCCTGCCACAACAGAGCGAACGACGAAAGCCTTGCTGAGGAAGCAGCAGCGAAGTGCATTTCGCGCCAAGCTGAAAAACTCTGGAACGCATAGCAGTGGCTGGGAAATCAGAATCGGTTCTGCGGGCTCTTCTGCTGCTTGCCTGTGCCCAGTCTCGCGGGTGGAACAACCCGCATACAGCGATCGCCTCTTTGCCCCGGCATCTGCTATGCGAAAGCACAGCATTCGTTGGGAAATCAGAATCGGATGTGTGTGATGCTGCAGCTGAATGCCTGAGCGAGTCTCCGCAGCATGGTGGAAGATACCCGCATGGAGCGAAATCCTCTTTGCCAGAGCGTCCCCTCTGCCTGAGATAGAAGCGACGTTGGGTCTGTGGAAAGAGCCATAAGGAAAGGGACACGTCTTTCACTGCTCTCCCCAGGAGCATGAGTGTGGAAGGTGCAGCACGCTGCCCAGGGAGAAGTGCAGGAGCCGTTGGCATTCTGGTCTGGAAATGGGAAGCAGGAGAGCCAGCCCTGGCAGGCACAGCGGCCGGTGGCAATACAAGTGTCACCCGCTCTGTGTGCATTGAGAGGGAAACCTGGCTGCTACGGAGAGAGGAGGGGATGAGTAGAGCAGGGCGCGTGCTCCACTCTTAGGAAGGAGTCTGGGCAGAAAGCATGCCAGTCCTGAGCCTCTGGGACCAAGGAGACAGCAGCTCCTTGGCCACCTGTCCCTGGGGCAGACATGCGCTAGCCACCAGGCGCCTACGCTGAACTCGCAGAAAGAGCTCCCCGAAATAACGGGAAGTCAGATGAAGTCTTCCTCCAGGATGTGGAAGCTTGGAGGAGGCACGGGGTTTAAGGGGAAGGGGTGGAGACAGTCCCACAAAGCTCCCTATTCAGTATGCAGGGATCTTGTCACCTCTCCTTTCCTGTGGGAAAGCACTGGCCTAGTCTGCGAGTCCGCCTGAGCGCCAGAGTAAAAGGCCAAGCGATGCCTACACTGGGAAATGGTAGTTGTGCATAGGGTGCCAACTGCAGGGTTGTGGCTGTGTCTACTTATTTCGGCCTGGCAGGGTGAACCCAGGACGCCAACACAGAGCCTGGGAAAGCAAGGCCCAAGAGGCACCAGCTCTTCCGCAGCTTTTCATCCCTGACGCGACTGAAGCCTTGCTGAGGGAGCAGCGGCGAATTCCTGTTCGCTCCAAGCCAAATCATCTGCGAAAGCACAGCATTCGCTGAGAAATGTTCTGCGGGTTGCTGCTGATTGCCTGAGCCCAGTCACGTGGTGGGAGAAACACGCATACAGCGAAAGCCTCTTTGCCTTCTCATCTGCCCTGGGAAAGCACAGCATTCGTTGGGAAATCTGAGTTGGGTTTGGGGATGCGGTGGATGATACCCGCATGGAGCGAAATACTCTTTGCCCTAGCATCCCTTCTGCCTGAGAGAGAAATGTGGTTGCAAACGTCCGTCACCGCTCTCCCCAGGAGCAAGTGTGTGGAAGGCACAGCACGCCACCACCGGAGAAGAGAAAGAGCCGTTGGCCTTGGGGTCGGGAAACGCTCAGGAAGCAGGATAGCCTGCCGTGGCACGAACAGCAAACCGGTGGCAAGACAAGTGTCCCAGGCTCCCTGTGCAGAGAGGTGGAAGCTCCTGCCATGTTGACATGAGGGGACGACTAGGGCAGGGGTGCGTACTACCCTCTGAGGAAGCAGTCTGCGCAGAAGGCAGGCCTTTCCGGTGCCTTTGGTCCCAAGGGCACAGCATCTCCTTGGTCACCTGTCCAAGGCCAGACTTGGAGAGGTGACAGGAACACTGCACACCGCCCGTGCACTGAATAGGGACCTTTGGGGCACTGTCCAACCCCTTCCCCTTAAACCCCGTGCCTCCTCCAAGCTTCCACATCCTGGAGGAAGATGGCATCGCACTCCCCGTTATTTCAGGGAGCTGTTTCTGAGAGTTCAGCGTAGGCGCCTGGTGGCTAGCGCATGTGTGCCCCAGGGACAGGTGGCCAAGGAGCTCCTCTCTCCTTGCACCCAGAGGCTCAGGACAGGCATGCTTTCTGCCCAGACTCCTTCCTAAGCGTTGAGCACGCGCTCTGCCCTACTCATTCCCTCCTCTCTCCGTAGCAGCCAGGCTTCCATCTCTCTGTACAGGGAGCAGGTGACACTTGTATTGCCATCGGCCGCTGTGCCTGCCAGGGCCTACTCTCCTGCTTCGCAACCGTTTCCAGACCAGAAGGCCAATGGCTCCTGCTCTTCTTCCTGGGCAGCGTGCTGCACCTTCCATAGACATGCTCCTGGGGAGCGCAGTTAAAGACGTGTCCCTTTCCTTAAGGCTCTTTCCACAGGCGCAAACGCGCTTCTCTCTCAGGCAGAGGGGTGCTAGGGCAAAGAGGATTTCGCTCCATGCGGGTGTCATCCACAATGCTGCGGAGACTAGCTCAGGCATTCAGCTGCAGCATCCCAACATCCGATGCTGATTTCCCAACGAATGCTGTGCTTTCCCAGAAGAGATGCTTGGGCAAAGAGGCTTTCGCTGTATGCGGGTTTCTCCACCCGCGAGTCTGGGCTTCGGACAGCAGCAGAAGAGCCCGCAGAAACGATTCTGATTTCCCAGCGACTGCTATGCTTTCGCAGAGGTTTTCAGTTTGGCGCGAACCGAGCTTCGCTGCTGCTTCCTCAGCAAGGCTTTGGTCCTTTGCTCTGTCGCGGCAGGGAAGAAGAGCGGCTATCCTGCTTCCCGAGCGTTTCCCGACCCCAAGGCCAACGGCTCCTTCTCTTCTCTGGGGGCGGCGTGCTGCGACTTCCCCACACTTGGCTTCTCTCTCAGGCAGAGGGGATGTAGGGCAAAGAGTATTTCGCTCCATGCGGGTATCTTGCACCAAGCCGCGGAGACTAGCTCAGGCAAGCAGCAGCAGCATCCCCAAACTCAACTCAGATTTCCCAAGGAACGCTGTGCTTTCCCAGGGGAGATGCCCAGGCAAAGAGGCTTCCACGGTATGCGGGTTTCTCCCACCGCGATTCTGGGATCAGGCAAGCAGCAGCAGCCCGCAGAACATTTCTCAGCGAATGCTGTGCTTTCGCAGAGGCTTTGGCTTGGAGCTAACAGCACTTCGGTGCTGCTTCCTCAGCAAGGCTTCAGTCGCGTCAGGGAAGAAGAGCTGCGGGAGAGCTGGTGCCTCTTGGGCCTTGCTTTCCCGGGCTCCATGTTCTCATCCTGGGTTCACCCTGCCAGACCGAACTAAGCAGACACAGCCACAACCCTCCAGTAGCGTGCGTAGCCTAGGATGGCAATCTATGCACACTACCATCTCCCAGTGTAGGCAACGCTTGGCCTTTTACTCTGGCGCTCAGGCAGACTCCTGGACTAGGCCAGTGCTTTGCCCACAGGAAAAGAGAGGTGACAGGATCCCTGCACACCGCCCGTGAACTGAATAGGGACCTTTGGGGCACTGTCCAACGCCTTCCCCTTAAACCCCATACCTCCTCCAAGCTTCCACATCCTGGAGGAAGACGGCATCTGACTCCCCGTTATTTCAGGGAGCTCTTTCTGCGAGTTCAGCGTAGGCACCTGGTGGCTAGCGCACGTCTGCCCCAGGGACAAGTGGCCAAGGAGCTGCTGTCTCCTTGGGCCCAGAGGCTCAGGACAGGCATGCTTTCTGCCCAGACTCCTTCCTAAGAGTGGAGCACGCGCCCTGCTCTACTCATCCCCTCCTGTCTCCTTAGCAACCAGGCTTCTGTATCTCTGCACTGGGAGCGGGTGACACTTGTATTGCTACCGGCCGCTGTGCCTGCCAGGGCCGGCTCTCTTCGCAAATGTTTCCAGACCAGAAAGCCAACGGCTCCTGCTCTTCTCCCCGGGCAGCACGCTCCCCAGGAGCAAGTGTGGCAAAGGCGCAGCACGCCACCCCCAGAGAAGAGGAGTCATTTACCTTGGGGTCAGGAAACGCTCGGGAAGCAGGAGAGCCTGCCCTGGCAGGAACAGCAGGCCGGTGGCAAGACAAATGTCAACCGCTCCCTGTGCGAAGAGACGAAGCCTGGCTGCTAAGGAGACATGAGGGGACGACTAGGGCAGGGACGCGTGCTCCACTTTGAGGAAGGAGTCTGGGCAGAAGGCAGGCCTGTCCTGTGCGTCTGGTCCCAAGGGCACAGCATCTCCTTGGACAACTGTCCGTAGGGCAGACTTGGGCTTGCTACCAGGCACCTTACCCTAAACTCGCAGAAACAGCTCCCTCGAGAAATGGGCAGTCAGATGCCATCTTCCTCCTTGTCGGTGGCTGGGGGTGTGCCGGGAAAGGAGTGGCAACAATCCCCGAATGCTCCCCATTTAGTAACGGGCGGTGTTCAGGGATCCTGTCGCCTCTCCTCTCCTGTGAGGAAGGCACTGACCTAGTCTGCGAATCCACCTGAGGTCCACTGCCAAAGGCCAAGCGTTGCTTACACCGGGAGAAGGTAGTGTGCATAGAGTCCCATCCTAGGCCATGCACGTTGCTGCAGGGTTGTGACTGTGTCTGCTTAGTTCGGCTTAGCAAGGTGAACCCCGGGCGAGAACTTGGAGCCCGGGAAAGCAAGGCCCAAAAGGCACCAGCTCTCCCGGGGCTCTGTTTCCCTGCCACAACAGAGCGAACGACGAAAGCCTTGCTGAGGAAGCAGCAGCGAAGTGCATTTCGCGCCAAGCTGAAAAACTCTGGAACGCATAGCAGTGGCTGGGAAATCAGAATCGGTTCTGCGGGCTCTTCTGCTGCTTGCCTGTGCCCAGTCTCGCGGGTGGAACAACCCGCATACAGCGATCGCCTCTTTGCCCCGGCATCTGCTATGCGAAAGCACAGCATTCGTTGGGAAATCAGAATCGGATGTGTGTGATGCTGCAGCTGAATGCCTGAGCGAGTCTCCGCAGCATGGTGGAAGATACCCGCATGGAGCGAAATCCTCTTTGCCAGAGCGTCCCCTCTGCCTGAGATAGAAGCGACGTTGGGTCTGTGGAAAGAGCCATAAGGAAAGGGACACGTCTTTCACTGCTCTCCCCAGGAGCATGAGTGTGGAAGGTGCAGCACGCTGCCCAGGGAGAAGTGCAGGAGCCGTTGGCATTCTGGTCTGGAAATGGGAAGCAGGAGAGCCAGCCCTGGCAGGCACAGCGGCCGGTGGCAATACAAGTGTCACCCGCTCTGTGTGCATTGAGAGGGAAACCTGGCTGCTACGGAGAGAGGAGGGGATGAGTAGAGCAGGGCGCGTGCTCCACTCTTAGGAAGGAGTCTGGGCAGAAAGCATGCCAGTCCTGAGCCTCTGGGACCAAGGAGACAGCAGCTCCTTGGCCACCTGTCCCTGGGGCAGACATGCGCTAGCCACCAGGCGCCTACGCTGAACTCGCAGAAAGAGCTCCCCGAAATAACGGGAAGTCAGATGAAGTCTTCCTCCAGGATGTGGAAGCTTGGAGGAGGCACGGGGTTTAAGGGGAAGGGGTGGAGACAGTCCCACAAAGCTCCCTATTCAGTATGCAGGGATCTTGTCACCTCTCCTTTCCTGTGGGAAAGCACTGGCCTAGTCTGCGAGTCCGCCTGAGCGCCAGAGTAAAAGGCCAAGCGATGCCTACACTGGGAAATGGTAGTTGTGCATAGGGTGCCATCCTAGGCTCCGCATGCTACTGCAGGGTTGTGGCTGTGTCTACTTATTTCGGCCTGGCAGGGTGAACCCAGGACGCCAACACAGAGCCTGGGAAAGCAAGGCCCAAGAGGCACCAGCTCTTCCGCAGCTTTTCATCCCTGACGCGACTGAAGCCTTGCTGAGGGAGCAGCGGCGAATTCCTGTTCGCTCCAAGCCAAATCATCTGCGAAAGCACAGCATTCGCTGAGAAATGTTCTGCGGGTTGCTGCTGATTGCCTGAGCCCAGTCACGCGGTGGGAGAAACACGCATACAGCGAAAGCCTCTTTGCCTTCTCATCTGCCCTGGGAAAGCACAGCATTCGTTGGGAAATCTGAGTTGGGTTTGGGGATGCGGTGGATGATACCCGCATGGAGCGAAATACTCTTTGCCCTAGCATCCCTTCTGCCTGAGAGAGAAATGTGGTTGCAAACGTCCGTCACCGCTCTCCCCAGGAGCAAGTGTGTGGAAGGCACAGCACGCCACCACCGGAGAAGAGAAAGAGCCGTTGGCCTTGGGGTCGGGAAACGCTCAGGAAGCAGGATAGCCTGCCATGGCACGAACAGCAAACCGGTGGCAAGACAAGTGTCCCAGGCTCCCTGTGCAGAGAGGTGGAAGCTCCTGCCATGTTGACATGAGGGGACGACTAGGGCAGGGGTGCGTACTACCCTCTGAGGAAGCAGTCTGCGCAGAAGGCAGGCCTTTCCGGTGCCTTTGGTCCCAAGGGCACAGCATCTCCTTGGTCACCTGTCCAAGGCCAGACTTGGAGAGGTGACAGGAACACTGCACACCGCCCGTGCACTGAATAGGGACCTTTGGGGCACTGTCCAACCCCTTCCCCTTAAACCCCGTGCCTCCTCCAAGCTTCCACATCCTGGAGGAAGATGGCATCGCACTCCCCGTTATTTCAGGGAGCTGTTTCTGAGAGTTCAGCGTAGGCGCCTGGTGGCTAGCGCATGTGTGCCCCAGGGACAGGTGGCCAAGGAGCTCCTCTCTCCTTGCACCCAGAGGCTCAGGACAGGCATGCTTTCTGCCCAGACTCCTTCCTAAGCGTTGAGCACGCGCTCTGCCCTACTCATTCCCTCCTCTCTCCGTAGCAGCCAGGCTTCCATCTCTCTGTACAGGGAGCAGGTGACACTTGTATTGCCATCGGCCGCTGTGCCTGCCAGGGCCTACTCTCCTGCTTCGCAACCGTTTCCAGACCAGAAGGCCAATGGCTCCTGCTCTTCTTCCTGGGCAGCGTGCTGCACCTTCCATAGACATGCTCCTGGGGAGCGCAGTTAAAGACGTGTCCCTTTCCTTAAGGCTCTTTCCACAGGCGCAAACGCGCTTCTCTCTCAGGCAGAGGGGTGCTAGGGCAAAGAGGATTTCGCTCCATGCGGGTGTCATCCACAATGCTGCGGAGACTAGCTCAGGCATTCAGCTGCAGCATCCCAACATCCGATGCTGATTTCCCAACGAATGCTGTGCTTTCCCAGAAGAGATGCTTGGGCAAAGAGGCTTTCGCTGTATGCGGGTTTCTCCACCCGCGAGTCTGGGCTTCGGACAGCAGCAGAAGAGCCCGCAGAACCGATTCTGATTTCCCAGCGACTGCTATGCTTTCGCAGAGGTTTTCAGTTTGGCGCGAACCGAGCTTCGCTGCTGCTTCCTCAGCAAGGCTTTGGTCCTTTGCTCTGTCGCGGCAGGGAAGAAGAGCGGCTATCCTGCTTCCCGAGCGTTTCCCGACCCCAAGGCCAACGGCTCCTTCTCTTCTCTGGGGGCGGCGTGCTGCGACTTCCCCACACTTGGCTTCTCTCTCAGGCAGAGGGGATGTAGGGCAAAGAGTATTTCGCTCCATGCGGGTATCTTGCACCAAGCCGCGGAGACTAGCTCAGGGAAGCAGCAGCAGCATCCCCAAACTCAACTCAGATTTCCCAAGGAACGCTGTGCTTTCCCAGGGGAGATGCCCAGGCAAAGAGGCTTCCACGGTATGCGGGTTTCTCCCACCGCGATTCTGGGATCAGGCAAGCAGCAGCAGCCCGCAGAACATTTCTCAGCGAATGCTGTGCTTTCGCAGAGGCTTTGGCTTGGAGCTAACAGCACTTCGGTGCTGCTTCCTCAGCAAGGCTTCAGTCGCGTCAGGGAAGAAGAGCTGCGGGAGAGCTGGTGCCTCTTGGGCCTTGCTTTCCCGGGCTCCATGTTCTCATCCTGGGTTCACCCTGCCAGACCGAACTAAGCAGACACAGCCACAACCCTCCAGTAGCGTGCGTAGCCTAGGATGGCAATCTATGCACACTACCATCTCCCAGTGTAGGCAACGCTTGGCCTTTTACTCTGGCGCTCAGGCAGACTCCTGGACTAGGCCAGTGCTTTGCCCACAGGAAAAGAGAGGTGACAGGATCCCTGCACACCGCCCGTGAACTGAATAGGGACCTTTGGGTCACTGTCCAACGCCTTCCCCTTAAACCCCGTACCTCCTCCAAGCTTCCACATCCTGGAGGAAGACGGCATCTGACTCCCCGTTATTTCAGGGAGCTCTTTCTGCGAGTTCAGCGTAGGCACCTGGTGGCTAGCGCACGTCTGCCCCAGGGACAAGTGGCCAAGGAGCTGCTGTCTCCTTGGGCCCAGAGGCTCAGGACAGGCATGCTTTCTGCCCAGACTCCTTCCTAAGAGTGGAGCACGCGCCCTGCTCTACTCATCCCCTCCTGTCTCCTTAGCAACCAGGCTTCTGTATCTCTGCACTGGGAGCGGGTGACACTTGTATTGCTACCGGCCGCTGTGCCTGCCAGGGCCGGCTCTCTTCGCAAATGTTTCCAGACCAGAAAGCCAACGGCTCCTGCTCTTCTCCCCGGGCAGCACGCTCCCCAGGAGCAAGTGTGGCAAAGGCGCAGCACGCCACCCCCAGAGAAGAGAAGGAGTCATTTACCTTGGGGTCAGGAAACGCTCGGGAAGCAGGAGAGCCTGCCCTGGCAGGAACAGCAGGCCGGTGGCAAGACAAATGTCAACCGCTCCCTGTGCGAAGAGACGAAGCCTGGCTGCTAAGGAGACATGAGGGGACGACTAGGGCAGGGACGCGTGCTCCACTCTGAGGAAGGAGTCTGGGCAGAAGGCAGGCCTGTCCTGTGCGTCTGGTCCCAAGGGCACAGCATCTCCTTGGACAACTGTCCGTAGGTCAGACTTGGGCTTGCTACCAGGCACCTTACCCTAAACTCGCAGAAACAGCTCCCTCGAGAAATGGGCAGTCAGATGCCATCTTCCTCCTTGTCGGTGGCTGGGGGTGTGCCGGGAAAGGAGTGGCAACAATCCCCGAATGCTCCCCATTTAGTAACGGGCGGTGTTCAGGGATCCTGTCGCTTCTCCTCTCCTGTGAGGAAGGCACTGACCTAGTCTGCGAATCCACCTGAGGTCCACTGCCAAAGGCCAAGCGTTGCTTACACCGGGAGAAGGTAGTGTGCATAGAGTCCCATCCTAGGCCATGCACGTTGCTGCAGGGTTGTGACTGTGTCTGCTTAGTTCGGCTTAGCAAGGTGAACCCCGGGCGAGAACTTGGAGCCCGGGAAAGCAAGGCCCAAAAGGCACCAGCTCTCCCGGGGCTCTGTTTCCCTGCCACAACAGAGCGAACGACGAAAGCCTTGCTGAGGAAGCAGCAGCGAAGTGCATTTCGCGCCAAGCTGAAAAACTCTGGAACGCATAGCAGTGGCTGGGAAATCAGAATCGGTTCTGCGGGCTCTTCTGCTGCTTGCCTGTGCCCAGTCTCGCGGGTGGAACAACCCGCATACAGCGATCGCCTCTTTGCCCCGGCATCTGCTATGCGAAAGCACAGCATTCGTTGGGAAATCAGAATCGGATGTGTGTGATGCTGCAGCTGAATGCCTGAGCGAGTCTCCGCAGCATGGTGGAAGATACCCGCATGGAGCGAAATCCTCTTTGCCAGAGCGTCCCCTCTGCCTGAGATAGAAGCGACGTTGGGTCTGTGGAAAGAGCCATAAGGAAAGGGACACGTCTTTCACTGCTCTCCCCAGGAGCATGAGTGTGGAAGGTGCAGCACGCTGCCCAGGGAGAAGTGCAGGAGCCGTTGGCATTCTGGTCTGGAAATGGGAAGCAGGAGAGCCAGCCCTGGCAGGCACAGCGGCCGGTGGCAATACAAGTGTCACCCGCTCTGTGTGCATTGAGAGGGAAACCTGGCTGCTACGGAGAGAGGAGGGGATGAGTAGAGCAGGGCGCGTGCTCCACTCTTAGGAAGGAGTCTGGGCAGAAAGCATGCCAGTCCTGAGCCTCTGGGACCAAGGAGACAGCAGCTCCTTGGCCACCTGTCCCTGGGGCAGACATGCGCTAGCCACCAGGCGCCTACGCTGAACTCGCAGAAAGAGCTCCCCGAAATAACGGGAAGTCAGATGAAGTCTTCCTCCAGGATGTGGAAGCTTGGAGGAGGCACGGGGTTTAAGGGGAAGGGGTGGAGACAGTCCCACAAAGCTCCCTATTCAGTATGCAGGGATCTTGTCACCTCTCCTTTCCTGTGGGAAAGCACTGGCCTAGTCTGCGAGTCCGCCTGAGCGCCAGAGTAAAAGGCCAAGCGATGCCTACACTGGGAAATGGTAGTTGTGCATAGGGTGCCATCCTAGGCTCCGCATGCTACTGCAGGGTTGTGGCTGTGTCTACTTATTTCGGCCTGGCAGGGTGAACCCAGGACGCCAACACAGAGCCTGGGAAAGCAAGGCCCAAGAGGCACCAGCTCTTCCGCAGCTTTTCATCCCTGACGCGACTGAAGCCTTGCTGAGGGAGCAGCGGCGAATTCCTGTTCGCTCCAAGCCAAATCATCTGCGAAAGCACAGCATTCGCTGAGAAATGTTCTGCGGGTTGCTGCTGATTGCCTGAGCCCAGTCACGCGGTGGGAGAAACACGCATACAGCGAAAGCCTCTTTGCCTTCTCATCTGCCCTGGGAAAGCACAGCATTCGTTGGGAAATCTGAGTTGGGTTTGGGGATGCGGTGGATGATACCCGCATGGAGCGAAATACTCTTTGCCCTAGCATCCCTTCTGCCTGAGAGAGAAATGTGGTTGCAAACGTCCGTCACCGCTCTCCCCAGGAGCAAGTGTGTGGAAGGCACAGCACGCCACCACCGGAGAAGAGAAAGAGCCGTTGGCCTTGGGGTCGGGAAACGCTCAGGAAGCAGGATAGCCTGCCGTGGCACGAACAGCAAACCGGTGGCAAGACAAGTGTCCCAGGCTCCCTGTGCAGAGAGGTGGAAGCTCCTGCCATGTTGACATGAGGGGACGACTAGGGCAGGGGTGCGTACTACCCTCTGAGGAAGCAGTCTGCGCAGAAGGCAGGCCTTTCCGGTGCCTTTGGTCCCAAGGGCACAGCATCTCCTTGGTCACCTGTCCAAGGCCAGACTTGGAGAGGTGACAGGAACACTGCACACCGCCCGTGCACTGAATAGGGACCTTTGGGGCACTGTCCAACCCCTTCCCCTTAAACCCCGTGCCTCCTCCAAGCTTCCACATCCTGGAGGAAGATGGCATCGCACTCCCCGTTATTTCAGGGAGCTGTTTCTGAGAGTTCAGCGTAGGCGCCTGGTGGCTAGCGCATGTGTGCCCCAGGGACAGGTGGCCAAGGAGCTCCTCTCTCCTTGCACCCAGAGGCTCAGGACAGGCATGCTTTCTGCCCAGACTCCTTCCTAAGCGTTGAGCACGCGCTCTGCCCTACTCATTCCCTCCTCTCTCCGTAGCAGCCAGGCTTCCATCTCTCTGTACAGGGAGCAGGTGACACTTGTATTGCCATCGGCCGCTGTGCCTGCCAGGGCCTACTCTCCTGCTTCGCAACCGTTTCCAGACCAGAAGGCCAATGGCTCCTGCTCTTCTTCCTGGGCAGCGTGCTGCACCTTCCATAGACATGCTCCTGGGGAGCGCAGTTAAAGACGTGTCCCTTTCCTTAAGGCTCTTTCCACAGGCGCAAACGCGCTTCTCTCTCAGGCAGAGGGGTGCTAGGGCAAAGAGGATTTCGCTCCATGCGGGTGTCATCCACAATGCTGCGGAGACTAGCTCAGGCATTCAGCTGCAGCATCCCAACATCCGATGCTGATTTCCCAACGAATGCTGTGCTTTCCCAGAAGAGATGCTTGGGCAAAGAGGCTTTCGCTGTATGCGGGTTTCTCCACCCGCGAGTCTGGGCTTCGGACAGCAGCAGAAGAGCCCGCAGAACCGATTCTGATTTCCCAGCGACTGCTATGCTTTCGCAGAGGTTTTCAGTTTGGCGCGAACCGAGCTTCGCTGCTGCTTCCTCAGCAAGGCTTTGGTCCTTTGCTCTGTCGCGGCAGGGAAGAAGAGCGGCTATCCTGCTTCCCGAGCGTTTCCCGACCCCAAGGCCAACGGCTCCTTCTCTTCTCTGGGGGCGGCGTGCTGCGACTTCCCCACACTTGGCTTCTCTCTCAGGCAGAGGGGATGTAGGGCAAAGAGTATTTCGCTCCATGCGGGTATCTTGCACCAAGCCGCGGAGACTAGCTCAGGGAAGCAGCAGCAGCATCCCCAAACTCAACTCAGATTTCCCAAGGAACGCTGTGCTTTCCCAGGGGAGATGCCCAGGCAAAGAGGCTTCCACGGTATGCGGGTTTCTCCCACCGCGATTCTGGGATCAGGCAAGCAGCAGCAGCCCGCAGAACATTTCTCAGCGAATGCTGTGCTTTCGCAGAGGCTTTGGCTTGGAGCTAACAGCACTTCGGTGCTGCTTCCTCAGCAAGGCTTCAGTCGCGTCAGGGAAGAAGAGCTGCGGGAGAGCTGGTGCCTCTTGGGCCTTGCTTTCCCGGGCTCCATGTTCTCATCCTGGGTTCACCCTGCCAGACCGAACTAAGCAGACACAGCCACAACCCTCCAGTAGCGTGCGTAGCCTAGGATGGCAATCTATGCACACTACCATCTCCCAGTGTAGGCAACGCTTGGCCTTTTACTCTGGCGCTCAGGCAGACTCCTGGACTAGGCCAGTGCTTTGCCCACAGGAAAAGAGAGGTGACAGGATCCCTGCACACCGCCCGTGAACTGAATAGGGACCTTTGGGGCACTGTCCAACGCCTTCCCCTTAAACCCCGTACCTCCTCCAAGCTTCCACATCCTGGAGGAAGACGGCATCTGACTCCCCGTTATTTCAGGGAGCTCTTTCTGCGAGTTCAGCGTAGGCACCTGGTGGCTAGCGCACGTCTGCCCCAGGGACAAGTGGCCAAGGAGCTGCTGTCTCCTTGGGCCCAGAGGCTCAGGACAGGCATGCTTTCTGCCCAGACTCCTTCCTAAGAGTGGAGCACGCGCCCTGCTCTACTCATCCCCTCCTGTCTCCTTAGCAACCAGGCTTCTGTATCTCTGCACTGGGAGCGGGTGACACTTGTATTGCTACCGGCCGCTGTGCCTGCCAGGGCCGGCTCTCTTCGCAAATGTTTCCAGACCAGAAAGCCAACGGCTCCTGCTCTTCTCCCCGGGCAGCACGCTCCCCAGGAGCAAGTGTGGCAAAGGCGCAGCACGCCACCCCCAGAGAAGAGAAGGAGTCATTTACCTTGGGGTCAGGAAACGCTCGGGAAGCAGGAGAGCCTGCCCTGGCAGGAACAGCAGGCCGGTGGCAAGACAAATGTCAACCGCTCCCTGTGCGAAGAGACGAAGCCTGGCTGCTAAGGAGACATGAGGGGACGACTAGGGCAGGGACGCGTGCTCCACTCTGAGGAAGGAGTCTGGGCAGAAGGCAGGCCTGTCCTGTGCGTCTGGTCCCAAGGGCACAGCATCTCCTTGGACAACTGTCCGTAGGTCAGACTTGGGCTTGCTACCAGGCACCTTACCCTAAACTCGCAGAAACAGCTCCCTCGAGAAATGGGCAGTCAGATGCCATCTTCCTCCTTGTCGGTGGCTGGGGGTGTGCCGGGAAAGGAGTGGCAACAATCCCCGAATGCTCCCCATTTAGTAACGGGCGGTGTTCAGGGATCCTGTCGCTTCTCCTCTCCTGTGAGGAAGGCACTGACCTAGTCTGCGAATCCACCTGAGGTCCACTGCCAAAGGCCAAGCGTTGCTTACACCGGGAGAAGGTAGTGTGCATAGAGTCCCATCCTAGGCCATGCACGTTGCTGCAGGGTTGTGACTGTGTCTGCTTAGTTCGGCTTAGCAAGGTGAACCCCGGGCGAGAACTTGGAGCCCGGGAAAGCAAGGCCCAAAAGGCACCAGCTCTCCCGGGGCTCTGTTTCCCTGCCACAACAGAGCGAACGACGAAAGCCTTGCTGAGGAAGCAGCAGCGAAGTGCATTTCGCGCCAAGCTGAAAAACTCTGGAACGCATAGCAGTGGCTGGGAAATCAGAATCGGTTCTGCGGGCTCTTCTGCTGCTTGCCTGTGCCCAGTCTCGCGGGTGGAACAACCCGCATACAGCGATCGCCTCTTTGCCCCGGCATCTGCTATGCGAAAGCACAGCATTCGTTGGGAAATCAGAATCGGATGTGTGTGATGCTGCAGCTGAATGCCTGAGCGAGTCTCCGCAGCATGGTGGAAGATACCCGCATGGAGCGAAATCCTCTTTGCCAGAGCGTCCCCTCTGCCTGAGATAGAAGCGACGTTGGGTCTGTGGAAAGAGCCATAAGGAAAGGGACACGTCTTTCACTGCTCTCCCCAGGAGCATGAGTGTGGAAGGTGCAGCACGCTGCCCAGGGAGAAGTGCAGGAGCCGTTGGCATTCTGGTCTGGAAATGGGAAGCAGGAGAGCCAGCCCTGGCAGGCACAGCGGCCGGTGGCAATACAAGTGTCACCCGCTCTGTGTGCATTGAGAGGGAAACCTGGCTGCTACGGAGAGAGGAGGGGATGAGTAGAGCAGGGCGCGTGCTCCACTCTTAGGAAGGAGTCTGGGCAGAAAGCATGCCAGTCCTGAGCCTCTGGGACCAAGGAGACAGCAGCTCCTTGGCCACCTGTCCCTGGGGCAGACATGCGCTAGCCACCAGGCGCCTACGCTGAACTCGCAGAAAGAGCTCCCCGAAATAACGGGAAGTCAGATGAAGTCTTCCTCCAGGATGTGGAAGCTTGGAGGAGGCACGGGGTTTAAGGGGAAGGGGTGGAGACAGTCCCACAAAGCTCCCTATTCAGTATGCAGGGATCTTGTCACCTCTCCTTTCCTGTGGGAAAGCACTGGCCTAGTCTGCGAGTCCGCCTGAGCGCCAGAGTAAAAGGCCAAGCGATGCCTACACTGGGAAATGGTAGTTGTGCATAGGGTGCCATCCTAGGCTCCGCATGCTACTGCAGGGTTGTGGCTGTGTCTACTTATTTCGGCCTGGCAGGGTGAACCCAGGACGCCAACACAGAGCCTGGGAAAGCAAGGCCCAAGAGGCACCAGCTCTTCCGCAGCTTTTCATCCCTGACGCGACTGAAGCCTTGCTGAGGGAGCAGCGGCGAATTCCTGTTCGCTCCAAGCCAAATCATCTGCGAAAGCACAGCATTCGCTGAGAAATGTTCTGCGGGTTGCTGCTGATTGCCTGAGCCCAGTCACGCGGTGGGAGAAACACGCATACAGCGAAAGCCTCTTTGCCTTCTCATCTGCCCTGGGAAAGCACAGCATTCGTTGGGAAATCTGAGTTGGGTTTGGGGATGCGGTGGATGATACCCGCATGGAGCGAAATACTCTTTGCCCTAGCATCCCTTCTGCCTGAGAGAGAAATGTGGTTGCAAACGTCCGTCACCGCTCTCCCCAGGAGCAAGTGTGTGGAAGGCACAGCACGCCACCACCGGAGAAGAGAAAGAGCCGTTGGCCTTGGGGTCGGGAAACGCTCAGGAAGCAGGATAGCCTGCCGTGGCACGAACAGCAAACCGGTGGCAAGACAAGTGTCCCAGGCTCCCTGTGCAGAGAGGTGGAAGCTCCTGCCATGTTGACATGAGGGGACGACTAGGGCAGGGGTGCGTACTACCCTCTGAGGAAGCAGTCTGCGCAGAAGGCAGGCCTTTCCGGTGCCTTTGGTCCCAAGGGCACAGCATCTCCTTGGTCACCTGTCCAAGGCCAGACTTGGAGAGGTGACAGGAACACTGCACACCGCCCGTGCACTGAATAGGGACCTTTGGGGCACTGTCCAACCCCTTCCCCTTAAACCCCGTGCCTCCTCCAAGCTTCCACATCCTGGAGGAAGATGGCATCGCACTCCCCGTTATTTCAGGGAGCTGTTTCTGAGAGTTCAGCGTAGGCGCCTGGTGGCTAGCGCATGTGTGCCCCAGGGACAGGTGGCCAAGGAGCTCCTCTCTCCTTGCACCCAGAGGCTCAGGACAGGCATGCTTTCTGCCCAGACTCCTTCCTAAGCGTTGAGCACGCGCTCTGCCCTACTCATTCCCTCCTCTCTCCGTAGCAGCCAGGCTTCCATCTCTCTGTACAGGGAGCAGGTGACACTTGTATTGCCATCGGCCGCTGTGCCTGCCAGGGCCTACTCTCCTGCTTCGCAACCGTTTCCAGACCAGAAGGCCAATGGCTCCTGCTCTTCTTCCTGGGCAGCGTGCTGCACCTTCCATAGACATGCTCCTGGGGAGCGCAGTTAAAGACGTGTCCCTTTCCTTAAGGCTCTTTCCACAGGCGCAAACGCGCTTCTCTCTCAGGCAGAGGGGTGCTAGGGCAAAGAGGATTTCGCTCCATGCGGGTGTCATCCACAATGCTGCGGAGACTAGCTCAGGCATTCAGCTGCAGCATCCCAACATCCGATGCTGATTTCCCAACGAATGCTGTGCTTTCCCAGAAGAGATGCTTGGGCAAAGAGGCTTTCGCTGTATGCGGGTTTCTCCACCCGCGAGTCTGGGCTTCGGACAGCAGCAGAAGAGCCCGCAGAACCGATTCTGATTTCCCAGCGACTGCTATGCTTTCGCAGAGGTTTTCAGTTTGGCGCGAACCGAGCTTCGCTGCTGCTTCCTCAGCAAGGCTTTGGTCCTTTGCTCTGTCGCGGCAGGGAAGAAGAGCGGCTATCCTGCTTCCCGAGCGTTTCCCGACCCCAAGGCCAACGGCTCCTTCTCTTCTCTGGGGGCGGCGTGCTGCGACTTCCCCACACTTGGCTTCTCTCTCAGGCAGAGGGGATGTAGGGCAAAGAGTATTTCGCTCCATGCGGGTATCTTCCACCAAGCCGCGGAGACTAGCTCAGGCAAGCAGCAGCAGCATCCCCAAACTCAACTCAGATTTCCCAAGGAACGCTGTGCTTTCCCAGGGGAGATGCCCAGGCAAAGAGGCTTCCACGGTATGCGGGTTTCTCCCACCGCGATTCTGGGATCAGGCAAGCAGCAGCAGCCCGCAGAACATTTCTCAGCGAATGCTGTGCTTTCGCAGAGGCTTTGGCTTGGAGCTAACAGCACTTCGGTGCTGCTTCCTCAGCAAGGCTTCAGTCGCGTCAGGGAAGAAGAGCTGCGGGAGAGCTGGTGCCTCTTGGGCCTTGCTTTCCCGGGCTCCATGTTCTCATCCTGGGTTCACCCTGCCAGACCGAACTAAGCAGACACAGCCACAACCCTCCAGTAGCGTGCGTAGCCTAGGATGGCAATCTATGCACACTACCATCTCCCAGTGTAGGCAACGCTTGGCCTTTTACTCTGGCGCTCAGGCAGACTCCTGGACTAGGCCAGTGCTTTGCCCACAGGAAAAGAGAGGTGACAGGATCCCTGCACACCGCCCGTGAACTGAATAGGGACCTTTGGGGCACTGTCCAACGCCTTCCCCTTAAACCCCGTACCTCCTCCAAGCTTCCACATCCTGGAGGAAGACGGCATCTGACTCCCCGTTATTTCAGGGAGCTCTTTCTGCGAGTTCAGCGTAGGCACCTGGTGGCTAGCGCACGTCTGCCCCAGGGACAAGTGGCCAAGGAGCTGCTGTCTCCTTGGGCCCAGAGGCTCAGGACAGGCATGCTTTCTGCCCAGACTCCTTCCTAAGAGTGGAGCACGCGCCCTGCTCTACTCATCCCCTCCTGTCTCCTTAGCAACCAGGCTTCTGTATCTCTGCACTGGGAGCGGGTGACACTTGTATTGCTACCGGCCGCTGCGCCGGCCAGGGCCGGCTCTCTTACTTCGCAACCGTTTCCAGACCAGAAAGCCAACGGCTCCTGCTCTTCTCCCCGGGCAGCACGCTCCCCAGGAGCAAGTGTGGCAAAGGCGCAGCACGCCACCCCCAGAGAAGAGAAGGAGTCATTTACCTTGGGGTCAGGAAACGCTCGGGAAGCAGGAGAGCCTGCCCTGGCAGGAACAGCAGGCCGGTGGCAAGACAAATGTCAACCGCTCCCTGTGCGAAGAGACGAAGCCTGGCTGCTAAGGAGACATGAGGGGACGACTAGGGCAGGGACGCGTGCTCCTCTCTGAGGAAGGAGTCTGGGCAGAAGGCAGGCCTGTCCTGTGCGTCTGGTCCCAAGGGCACAGCATCTCCTTGGACAACTGTCCGTAGGGCAGACTTGGGCTTGCTACCAGGCACCTTACCCTAAACTCGCAGAAACAGCTCCCTCGAGAAATGGGCAGTCAGATGCCATCTTCCTCCTTGTCGGTGGCTGGGGGTGTGCCGGGAAAGGAGTGGCAACAATCCCCGAATGCTCCCCATTTAGTAACGGGCGGTGTTCAGGGATCCTGTCGCCTCTCCTCTCCTGTGAGGAAGGCACTGACCTAGTCTGCGAATCCACCTGAGGTCCACTGCCAAAGGCCAAGCGTTGCTTACACCGGGAGAAGGTAGTGTGCATAGAGTCCCATCCTAGGCCATGCACGTTGCTGCAGGGTTGTGACTGTGTCTGCTTAGTTCGGCTTAGCAAGGTGAACCCCGGGCGAGAACTTGGAGCCCGGGAAAGCAAGGCCCAAAAGGCACCAGCTCTCCCGGGGCTCTGTTTCCCTGCCACAACAGAGCGAACGACGAAAGCCTTGCTGAGGAAGCAGCAGCGAAGTGCATTTCGCGCCAAGCTGAAAAACTCTGGAACGCATAGCAGTGGCTGGGAAATCAGAATCGGTTCTGCGGGCTCTTCTGCTGCTTGCCTGTGCCCAGTCTCGCGGGTGGAACAACCCGCATACAGCGATCGCCTCTTTGCCCCGGCATCTGCTATGCGAAAGCACAGCATTCGTTGGGAAATCAGAATCGGATGTGTGTGATGCTGCAGCTGAATGCCTGAGCGAGTCTCCGCAGCATGGTGGAAGATACCCGCATGGAGCGAAATCCTCTTTGCCAGAGCGTCCCCTCTGCCTGAGATAGAAGCGACGTTGGGTCTGTGGAAAGAGCCATAAGGAAAGGGACACGTCTTTCACTGCTCTCCCCAGGAGCATGAGTGTGGAAGGTGCAGCACGCTGCCCAGGGAGAAGTGCAGGAGCCGTTGGCATTCTGGTCTGGAAATGGGAAGCAGGAGAGCCAGCCCTGGCAGGCACAGCGGCCGGTGGCAATACAAGTGTCACCCGCTCTGTGTGCATTGAGAGGGAAACCTGGCTGCTACGGAGAGAGGAGGGGATGAGTAGAGCAGGGCGCGTGCTCCACTCTTAGGAAGGAGTCTGGGCAGAAAGCATGCCAGTCCTGAGCCTCTGGGACCAAGGAGACAGCAGCTCCTTGGCCACCTGTCCCTGGGGCAGACATGCGCTAGCCACCAGGCGCCTACGCTGAACTCGCAGAAAGAGCTCCCCGAAATAACGGGAAGTCAGATGAAGTCTTCCTCCAGGATGTGGAAGCTTGGAGGAGGCACGGGGTTTAAGGGGAAGGGGTGGAGACAGTCCCACAAAGCTCCCTATTCAGTATGCAGGGATCTTGTCACCTCTCCTTTCCTGTGGGAAAGCACTGGCCTAGTCTGCGAGTCCGCCTGAGCGCCAGAGTAAAAGGCCAAGCGATGCCTACACTGGGAAATGGTAGTTGTGCATAGGGTGCCATCCTAGGCTCCGCATGCTACTGCAGGGTTGTGGCTGTGTCTACTTATTTCGGCCTGGCAGGGTGAACCCAGGACGCCAACACAGAGCCTGGGAAAGCAAGGCCCAAGAGGCACCAGCTCTTCCGCAGCTTTTCATCCCTGACGCGACTGAAGCCTTGCTGAGGGAGCAGCGGCGAATTCCTGTTCGCTCCAAGCCAAATCATCTGCGAAAGCACAGCATTCGCTGAGAAATGTTCTGCGGGTTGCTGCTGATTGCCTGAGCCCAGTCACGCGGTGGGAGAAACACGCATACAGCGAAAGCCTCTTTGCCTTCTCATCTGCCCTGGGAAAGCACAGCATTCGTTGGGAAATCTGAGTTGGGTTTGGGGATGCGGTGGATGATACCCGCATGGAGCGAAATACTCTTTGCCCTAGCATCCCTTCTGCCTGAGAGAGAAATGTGGTTGCAAACGTCCGTCACCGCTCTCCCCAGGAGCAAGTGTGTGGAAGGCACAGCACGCCACCACCGGAGAAGAGAAAGAGCCGTTGGCCTTGGGGTCGGGAAACGCTCAGGAAGCAGGATAGCCTGCCGTGGCACGAACAGCAAACCGGTGGCAAGACAAGTGTCCCAGGCTCCCTGTGCAGAGAGGTGGAAGCTCCTGCCATGTTGACATGAGGGGACGACTAGGGCAGGGGTGCGTACTACCCTCTGAGGAAGCAGTCTGCGCAGAAGGCAGGCCTTTCCGGTGCCTTTGGTCCCAAGGGCACAGCATCTCCTTGGTCACCTGTCCAAGGCCAGACTTGGAGAGGTGACAGGAACACTGCACACCGCCCGTGCACTGAATAGGGACCTTTGGGGCACTGTCCAACCCCTTCCCCTTAAACCCCGTGCCTCCTCCAAGCTTCCACATCCTGGAGGAAGATGGCATCGCACTCCCCGTTATTTCAGGGAGCTGTTTCTGAGAGTTCAGCGTAGGCGCCTGGTGGCTAGCGCATGTGTGCCCCAGGGACAGGTGGCCAAGGAGCTCCTCTCTCCTTGCACCCAGAGGCTCAGGACAGGCATGCTTTCTGCCCAGACTCCTTCCTAAGCGTTGAGCACGCGCTCTGCCCTACTCATTCCCTCCTCTCTCCGTAGCAGCCAGGCTTCCATCTCTCTGTACAGGGAGCAGGTGACACTTGTATTGCCATCGGCCGCTGTGCCTGCCAGGGCCTACTCTCCTGCTTCGCAACCGTTTCCAGACCAGAAGGCCAATGGCTCCTGCTCTTCTTCCTGGGCAGCGTGCTGCACCTTCCATAGACATGCTCCTGGGGAGCGCAGTTAAAGACGTGTCCCTTTCCTTAAGGCTCTTTCCACAGGCGCAAACGCGCTTCTCTCTCAGGCAGAGGGGTGCTAGGGCAAAGAGGATTTCGCTCCATGCGGGTGTCATCCACAATGCTGCGGAGACTAGCTCAGGCATTCAGCTGCAGCATCCCAACATCCGATGCTGATTTCCCAACGAATGCTGTGCTTTCCCAGAAGAGATGCTTGGGCAAAGAGGCTTTCGCTGTATGCGGGTTTCTCCACCCGCGAGTCTGGGCTTCGGACAGCAGCAGAAGAGCCCGCAGAACCGATTCTGATTTCCCAGCGACTGCTATGCTTTCGCAGAGGTTTTCAGTTTGGCGCGAACCGAGCTTCGCTGCTGCTTCCTCAGCAAGGCTTTGGTCCTTTGCTCTGTCGCGGCAGGGAAGAAGAGCGGCTATCCTGCTTCCCGAGCGTTTCCCGACCCCAAGGCCAACGGCTCCTTCTCTTCTCTGGGGGCGGCGTGCTGCGACTTCCCCACACTTGGCTTCTCTCTCAGGCAGAGGGGATGTAGGGCAAAGAGTATTTCGCTCCATGCGGGTATCTTGCACCAAGCCGCGGAGACTAGCTCAGGCAAGCAGCAGCAGCATCCCCAAACTCAACTCAGATTTCCCAAGGAACGCTGTGCTTTCCCAGGGGAGATGCCCAGGCAAAGAGGCTTCCACGGTATGCGGGTTTCTCCCACCGCGATTCTGGGATCAGGCAAGCAGCAGCAGCCCGCAGAACATTTCTCAGCGAATGCTGTGCTTTCGCAGAGGCTTTGGCTTGGAGCTAACAGCACTTCGGTGCTGCTTCCTCAGCAAGGCTTCAGTCGCGTCAGGGAAGAAGAGCTGCGGGAGAGCTGGTGCCTCTTGGGCCTTGCTTTCCCGGGCTCCATGTTCTCATCCTGGGTTCACCCTGCCAGACCGAACTAAGCAGACACAGCCACAACCCTCCAGTAGCGTGCGTAGCCTAGGATGGCAATCTATGCACACTACCATCTCCCAGTGTAGGCAACGCTTGGCCTTTTACTCTGGCGCTCAGGCAGACTCCTGGACTAGGCCAGTGCTTTGCCCACAGGAAAAGAGAGGTGACAGGATCCCTGCACACCGCCCGTGAACTGAATAGGGACCTTTGGGGCACTGTCCAACGCCTTCCCCTTAAACCCCGTACCTCCTCCAAGCTTCCACATCCTGGAGGAAGACGGCATCTGACTCCCCGTTATTTCAGGGAGCTCTTTCTGCGAGTTCAGCGTAGGCACCTGGTGGCTAGCGCACGTCTGCCCCAGGGACAAGTGGCCAAGGAGCTGCTGTCTCCTTGGGCCCAGAGGCTCAGGACAGGCATGCTTTCTGCCCAGACTCCTTCCTAAGAGTGGAGCACGCGCCCTGCTCTACTCATCCCCTCCTGTCTCCTTAGCAACCAGGCTTCTGTATCTCTGCACTGGGAGCGGGTGACACTTGTATTGCTACCGGCCGCTGTGCCTGCCAGGGCCGGCTCTCTTCGCAAATGTTTCCAGACCAGAAAGCCAACGGCTCCTGCTCTTCTCCCCGGGCAGCACGCTCCCCAGGAGCAAGTGTGGCAAAGGCGCAGCACGCCACCCCCAGAGAAGAGAAGGAGTCATTTACCTTGGGGTCAGGAAACGCTCGGGAAGCAGGAGAGCCTGCCCTGGCAGGAACAGCAGGCCGGTGGCAAGACAAATGTCAACCGCTCCCTGTGCGAAGAGACGAAGCCTGGCTGCTAAGGAGACATGAGGGGACGACTAGGGCAGGGACGCGTGCTCCACTCTGAGGAAGGAGTCTGGGCAGAAGGCAGGCCTGTCCTGTGCGTCTGGTCCCAAGGGCACAGCATCTCCTTGGACAACTGTCCGTAGGTCAGACTTGGGCTTGCTACCAGGCACCTTACCCTAAACTCGCAGAAACAGCTCCCTCGAGAAATGGGCAGTCAGATGCCATCTTCCTCCTTGTCGGTGGCTGGGGGTGTGCCGGGAAAGGAGTGGCAACAATCCCCGAATGCTCCCCATTTAGTAACGGGCGGTGTTCAGGGATCCTGTCGCTTCTCCTCTCCTGTGAGGAAGGCACTGACCTAGTCTGCGAATCCACCTGAGGTCCACTGCCAAAGGCCAAGCGTTGCTTACACCGGGAGAAGGTAGTGTGCATAGAGTCCCATCCTAGGCCATGCACGTTGCTGCAGGGTTGTGACTGTGTCTGCTTAGTTCGGCTTAGCAAGGTGAACCCCGGGCGAGAACTTGGAGCCCGGGAAAGCAAGGCCCAAAAGGCACCAGCTCTCCCGGGGCTCTGTTTCCCTGCCACAACAGAGCGAACGACGAAAGCCTTGCTGAGGAAGCAGCAGCGAAGTGCATTTCGCGCCAAGCTGAAAAACTCTGGAACGCATAGCAGTGGCTGGGAAATCAGAATCGGTTCTGCGGGCTCTTCTGCTGCTTGCCTGTGCCCAGTCTCGCGGGTGGAACAACCCGCATACAGCGATCGCCTCTTTGCCCCGGCATCTGCTATGCGAAAGCACAGCATTCGTTGGGAAATCAGAATCGGATGTGTGTGATGCTGCAGCTGAATGCCTGAGCGAGTCTCCGCAGCATGGTGGAAGATACCCGCATGGAGCGAAATCCTCTTTGCCAGAGCGTCCCCTCTGCCTGAGATAGAAGCGACGTTGGGTCTGTGGAAAGAGCCATAAGGAAAGGGACACGTCTTTCACTGCTCTCCCCAGGAGCATGAGTGTGGAAGGTGCAGCACGCTGCCCAGGGAGAAGTGCAGGAGCCGTTGGCATTCTGGTCTGGAAATGGGAAGCAGGAGAGCCAGCCCTGGCAGGCACAGCGGCCGGTGGCAATACAAGTGTCACCCGCTCTGTGTGCATTGAGAGGGAAACCTGGCTGCTACGGAGAGAGGAGGGGATGAGTAGAGCAGGGCGCGTGCTCCACTCTTAGGAAGGAGTCTGGGCAGAAAGCATGCCAGTCCTGAGCCTCTGGGACCAAGGAGACAGCAGCTCCTTGGCCACCTGTCCCTGGGGCAGACATGCGCTAGCCACCAGGCGCCTACGCTGAACTCGCAGAAAGAGCTCCCCGAAATAACGGGAAGTCAGATGAAGTCTTCCTCCAGGATGTGGAAGCTTGGAGGAGGCACGGGGTTTAAGGGGAAGGGGTGGAGACAGTCCCACAAAGCTCCCTATTCAGTATGCAGGGATCTTGTCACCTCTCCTTTCCTGTGGGAAAGCACTGGCCTAGTCTGCGAGTCCGCCTGAGCGCCAGAGTAAAAGGCCAAGCGATGCCTACACTGGGAAATGGTAGTTGTGCATAGGGTGCCATCCTAGGCTCCGCATGCTACTGCAGGGTTGTGGCTGTGTCTACTTATTTCGGCCTGGCAGGGTGAACCCAGGACGCCAACACAGAGCCTGGGAAAGCAAGGCCCAAGAGGCACCAGCTCTTCCGCAGCTTTTCATCCCTGACGCGACTGAAGCCTTGCTGAGGGAGCAGCGGCGAATTCCTGTTCGCTCCAAGCCAAATCATCTGCGAAAGCACAGCATTCGCTGAGAAATGTTCTGCGGGTTGCTGCTGATTGCCTGAGCCCAGTCACGCGGTGGGAGAAACACGCATACAGCGAAAGCCTCTTTGCCTTCTCATCTGCCCTGGGAAAGCACAGCATTCGTTGGGAAATCTGAGTTGGGTTTGGGGATGCGGTGGATGATACCCGCATGGAGCGAAATACTCTTTGCCCTAGCATCCCTTCTGCCTGAGAGAGAAATGTGGTTGCAAACGTCCGTCACCGCTCTCCCCAGGAGCAAGTGTGTGGAAGGCACAGCACGCCACCACCGGAGAAGAGAAAGAGCCGTTGGCCTTGGGGTCGGGAAACGCTCAGGAAGCAGGATAGCCTGCCGTGGCACGAACAGCAAACCGGTGGCAAGACAAGTGTCCCAGGCTCCCTGTGCAGAGAGGTGGAAGCTCCTGCCATGTTGACATGAGGGGACGACTAGGGCAGGGGTGCGTACTACCCTCTGAGGAAGCAGTCTGCGCAGAAGGCAGGCCTTTCCGGTGCCTTTGGTCCCAAGGGCACAGCATCTCCTTGGTCACCTGTCCAAGGCCAGACTTGGAGAGGTGACAGGAACACTGCACACCGCCCGTGCACTGAATAGGGACCTTTGGGGCACTGTCCAACCCCTTCCCCTTAAACCCCGTGCCTCCTCCAAGCTTCCACATCCTGGAGGAAGATGGCATCGCACTCCCCGTTATTTCAGGGAGCTGTTTCTGAGAGTTCAGCGTAGGCGCCTGGTGGCTAGCGCATGTGTGCCCCAGGGACAGGTGGCCAAGGAGCTCCTCTCTCCTTGCACCCAGAGGCTCAGGACAGGCATGCTTTCTGCCCAGACTCCTTCCTAAGCGTTGAGCACGCGCTCTGCCCTACTCATTCCCTCCTCTCTCCGTAGCAGCCAGGCTTCCATCTCTCTGT